>NC_057734.1:3979110-3991340 GCF_004010195.1 Chiloscyllium plagiosum | reverse complement strand
GATAATGCATTGAAGGTGTGAGCTGCCCTGTGTGAGGCTGTCTGTGCCACAATGGTCAGGCTGATTCTAATCTAAAAAAAACGGATTTACAGAATCTTTCATGGATTCATGCAGTTTTTGAGCAAAGTAAAGTGTAATTCTGCAACTACAAATTCACTCCATAAACTTATATGTGTATGGGTGCATGTGGGTCTGTGTGTGTATGTGTTGGGGGGGGGGGGGGGGGAGTGTGGTAGGGGGAGGAGGGGGTGATGCCCCTGTGGAGGGTGCTGTCCCCCTGAGGCTTCAGGGGGACTGGCCCAGTTAGGAAGTGATGACCTTTCAGGTGTGATAGTGTGAGACCCCTTTCCGGCTCTCAGGCGGGTTTTAAAGTACAGCTGGGGGATTCCCCCTGTTTATATTTTTAGATTAGATTACTTACAGTGTAGAAACAGGCCCTTCGGCCCAACAAGTCTACACCGACCCTCCGAAGAGCAACCCACCCAGACCCATTCCCCTACATTTACCCCTTCACCTAACACTATGGGCAATTTAGCATGGCCAATTTACCTAACCTACACACCATTGGACTGTGGGAGGAAACCGGAGCACCTGGAGGAAACCCACGCAGACAAGGGGAGAATGTGCAAACTCCACACAGAGAGTCGCCTGAGGTGGGAATTGAACCCGGGTCTCTGGAGTTTGCACATTCTTCCCGTATCTGCGTGGGTTTCCTCTGGGTGCTCCAGTTTCCTCCCACAGTCCGAAGAAGTGCAGGTTAGAGTGGATTGACCATGCTAAATTGCCCCATAGTGTCCAGGGATGTGCAGGCTCAGTGGGATCACTATCTGGAAATACAGGGTTACAGGGAAGTGGTGGGTCTGGGTGGGATGCTCTTCAGAGGGTCGGTGTGGATTCGATGGGCCGAATGGCCTGTTGGGATTCTGTGATTATGGTTCAGAGACGGGGCTCCTCCCCATTCTGCACCATAAGACAATCTGCCATCTTCATCAGGAACGGAAGATGAATCAAATCTCCCACTCCCTTGGACATCATTGAACAAATCCAGGTTGATTAGTCTTAATACTGCAGTCCTTCCTCCTTGGAGCTTCCAATACGTTTTCTTCTGACACAGTGCAATAAATATTATGTAAATTAAAAGGGAAAGAAAGCACTGATAGGAAGGACTGAAATGCTTTTGAAATAATTCCGTACTTACGAAGTGCAGTCCGTCTTTAGAATGGAAGATGTAAGGAGCCAATTTCCGTACAGCAAACTTCCATGAATGCCGTGGGATAATTACACGATGTGTTACTGTGAGAAATACTGGCCTGGACCCAGGTGACGGTCCCCCTCCCTCTTCAAAACCAAGGCAGTGATACCTTTCCTACCCTCCAGAGTGGACAGCCAGGGTTTCTGTTTAACGACTCAATGTGAAAAAAGCATTGCACACCCTCTGTACTGTCCTGGCGTGTCCGAGTGAGTTACCCTGTAATGCCAGGAACAGGTGAGCTAGCAAGTGGGCCGCAGCAACATGTCTCCCTACACTGTGCCCCTTTACGGATCAGGAGCAGACAGGGCCCTCAGCCCCTTGAATCTGTTCCGCCATTCAGTAAGATCACAGCTGATTGGATCTCTGCACCAATGCCCTTTCACCCCTGCCTTATTGAGAACCTATTTATCTCTGTGTTAAAAATGTCAAGAGTCTGAAATTCTTTTCCTGAAGATGTGGTGCATGCAACAACTCTCTCTCCTCTGAGAGACGAAAATGTTTCCGTGGGTGATCTTTAATGTTTGAACAGTGATCCCTCGTTCTTGATTCTCCCACGAGAGGAAACATCTTTTCCACCAGCAGTCCTGCCAGGACCCCTCAGGATCCTCGATTTTTTTCAATCAAGTTGCCTCTTCCTCTCCTGAATGCTAAAGGACGAGAGTGTTGCTGGAAAAGCGCAGCAGGTCAGGCAGCATCCGAGGAGCAGGAGAGTCGACACTTCGGGCATAAATCCTTCATCAGAAAACCTTATAGAAAATCTGATGAAGGGCTTTTGCCCGAAATGTCGACTCTCCTGCTCCTCAGATGCTGCCTGACCTGCTGCGCTTTTCCAGCACCACACTTTCGACTCTGATCTCCAGCATCTGCAGTTCTCACTTTCTCCTAAATGCTAAAGGAAGCTTGTTGTCTTTACTATGAACCAGGATAACAAGTACAGGTCGTTCTGCTACGATATTAACACAAATTCGATGTAATGCAATTGATGAATTGGGGACATTGTAAAACTTTGAGCTTTAGAAGCAATGTGTGGTGGCTGTAACATGATTACATCGCCAACACTTTAAGCACTGTTTCTAAAGTACTATTTTTTTCTATAACGCAGGGTTACCCAGGAATGCAACCATCGCGTTATAGAACTACCTTCAGCTGAATTGGTCACCGTGGTGTGACTTTGGTTTTATGGTATTGCTGTCGGAATCCTTTCAGAGGAATCCAAAGCTGGTCTTTCCCTGTCACCTTCCTGTTATCCCATACGTAATGTTTTGAGGATGGGTTTGCAGGACTCCTCGAGGCACCGTGGGACTTGTAGCCCAGCAGCGAAGGTCTGGCTGGGTGTGTCTTCTACGTTGGTGCTAAGGATTCCACGTCAGGAGCCGGAGAAAGGCTGAGGTATTTCTCCCTGTGACTCAGCTCATGTTCTGTCCTTGACCAGCTCCTGGAAAAAAATACATAAGAAGTTTAATGTGGACAAGTGTGAGGTGGTACACTTTGGCCGGAGTAATCAGAATGCAAAGTACTTGGCTAATGGTAAGATTCTTGGGAGTGCAGATGAGCAGAGAGATCTCGGTGTCCATGTACACAGATCCCTGAAAGTTGCCACCCAGATTGACAGGGTTGTTAAAAGGGCATACAGTGTTTTGGCCTTTATTAATAGAGGGATCGAGTTTTGGAACCATGAGCTGTACAAATCTCTGGTGCGGCCGCACTTTAAGTATTGTGTACAGTTCTGGTCACCACATTATAAGAAGGATGTGGAAGCTTTGGAAAGGGTGCAGAGGAGATTTATAGGATGTTGCCAGGTATGGAAGGAATGTCTTACGAGGAAAGGCTGAGGGCCTTGAGGCTGTTCTCGTTAGAGAGAAGAAGGTTGAGAGGTGACTTAGAGACATACAGGATAATCAGAGGGTTAGATAGGATGGACAGGGAGAGCCTTTTTCCAAGTATGGGGATGGCAAACACGAGGGGACACAACTTTAAAGTGAGGGGAGATAGGTATAAGACAGATGTCAGAGAGTAGTAAGGGTATGGAATGCTTTGCCTGCAACGGTAGTAGATTTGCCAAGTTTAAATGCATTTAAGTCATCATTGGACAAGCATATGGATGTACATGGAATAGTGTAGGTTAGCTGGGCTTCAGATTAGTATGACAGGGCGGCACAACATCGAGGGCCGAAGGGCCTGTACTGCGCTGAAATGTTCTAGATTCTATGCTCCTGAAGACTTGCAAACCAAGGGCCCAGTAGTATTATCGATAAACTATTGATCCAGAGACTCAGATAATGTTCTGAGGACCCGGGTTCAAATCCCACCGCGGTTAATCGTGGCATTTGAACTTGACTTTAAAAAATGATCTGGAATTAAGAGTCTAACGATGAGCATGAAGCCATTATTGATTGTTGGAGAAACCCATCTGACTCATTAATGTCGTTTGGGGAAGGAAACTGCCATCCTTACCTGGTCTGGTGGAGATGTGACTCCAGACCCACAGCAACGCGGTTGATTCTTAACTGTCCTCTGGGCAATAATATCCATAAATAATAAATGCTGACCTCGATATTCACATCCTGTGATGAGTGAATAATAAAAAAGATTTGATTTAATTTATTGTAGTCACATGTACCTAGGTACAGTATAAAGTTTTGTTTTGTGAGCAGTACAGGCAGATCATAGCAAATAAGGACATACAGATCATAGAGTGCTCAGACAGAGTGAGGTATACAGGGTTACACTGCACAGGAGGTACACAGAGCAAGATCATCATTAATTAGATCAACATTATTTGAAGTTAGAGAGGTCGATTTAGCAGTCTAATAACAGCAAGAAGGAAGTTGTTCTTGAACCTGCTGGAGTGTGCGTGTGTGTGTGTGCGTGTGTGTGTGTGCGCGTGCGTGTGTGCGCGTGCGTGTGTGTGTGTTCAAGCTTCTGTATCTTCTGCCTGATGGAAGAGAGCATTATCAGTTTGGGAGGGGTCTTTGATGATGTTAGCAGTCTTTCCATGGAAATGAGAGGTGTAAATATAGTCATAGAGATGTGCAGCACGGATACAGACCCTTCGGTCCAACCCGTCCATGCCGACCAGATATCCCAACCCAATCTAGTCCCACCTGCCAGCACCTGGCCCATATCCCTCCAAACCCTTCCTATTCATATACCCATCCAAATGCCTTTTAAATGTTGCAATTGTACCAGCCTCCACCACATCCTCTGGCAGCCCATTCCATACACGTACCACCCTCTGCGTGAAAAAGTTGCCCCTTAGGTCTCTTTTATATCTGTCCCCTCTCACCCTAAACCTACGCCCTCTAGTTCTGGATCCCCAGCTCCAGGGAAAAACTTTGTCTATTTACCCTATCCATGCCCCTCATAATTTTGTAAACCTCTATAAGGTCACCCCTCAGCCTCCGAGGCTCCAGGGAAAACAGCCCCAGCCTGTTCGGCCTCTCCCTGTAGCTCAAATCTCCAACCCTGGCAACATCCTTGTAAATCTTTTCTGAACCCTTTCAAGTTTCACAACATCTTTCCAATAGGAAGGACAACAGAATTGCACGCAATATTCCAACAGTGGCCTAACCAATGTCCTGTACAGCCGCAACATGACCTCCCCACTCCTGTACTCAATACTCTGACTTAAAACAAGAATGGAGTCCATAGATGGGAGTTTGGCTTCCGTGATGGTCCGGACTGTGCACACAACATTCTGTGGTTTCCTATGGTCCTGGGCAGAGCAGTTGCTGTACCAGGCCGTTATGCACCATCACAGTGAGAACTGCCGCTGTGTGGCTATTATCTCATTGTGAGAGCTTGCTGTGAGTCAATTGACTCCTGTGTTCCAACAACAGTGACTCTTTCAGTGGACTGCATTGGCTGTAATGTGATGTAGTGATATCCTGAGGTTGGGATTAGCACTATATCACACCTTGAGGTTGGGAAAGGCATTATATGAATGCTGTGAGGATGGGAGACATGCTATGTTATATAAAGTACAATTCTTTCACACGGCCGAGAGAAGTGGGGACCCAGCTTGTGAAGCCTATTCATGGAAGCGATCATAATATTTTCGTCCTGGTGATTATCTGGAATTTAAATGTTGGTGATTTTTCTTGTGCAGGTGGGATTGCTGGAGGCATTGAAATCTGTATCACCTTTCCGACTGAATATGTGAAGACTCAGTTACAGCTGGATGAGAAAGCAAACCCACCACGGTATAAGGGAATTGGTAAGGACTCCACGCTGACCCCCTTTCTGACTGGCTTCTGCTCACCTTGTCAAACTTCAAATGACATTTTACCAGTCGGCCATGTGGGTTTCTCCTTATTTTAGTTTTTAAGTTTAATAATTTTGTTTCTCGCTTGTTTTTAATGGGAGCACAGAGATGGGCTGAATGGCCTCCTCCCTGTTGTAACAATGCTGTGATTCTGTTACTTTCCTTTCTCATAAAGTCCTAGAGATGTACAGCACGGAAACAGACCCTTCTGTCCAACTCCTCCATGCTGACCAGATATCTCAACCCAATCTAGTCCCATTTGCCAGCACTTGGCCCATATCCCTCCACCTCTTTATCTCATTACAGCCTTGGTTCAAACATGGACAAAAGAGCTGAAATCCACCAAAGTAGGGCCTCTCTCTGTGTGAAACATTTGCCTCATCTGTTTTTTTTTAAATCTCTCTCCTTTCACCTTAAAAATGTGCCTCCTAGTCTTGAAATCCACCATTTTAGGGAAAGACAACTACCATTAACTCTATCTATACTCCTCATTATTTTAGAAACTTTATAGGGTCATCTCTCAACTTCCTACGCTCCAGTGAAAAAACAGTCCCAACCTGTCCAACCTTTCTTTCTAACTCAAACGCTCCATACCCAGCAACTCAAACGCTCCATACCCAGCAACTCAAACAGCCTCATGAGACCCAGACTCATAGAGAGAGGGGGAGGGGGAGATTGCAGATGAATCATAGAGTCATGGAGATGTACAGCACAGAAACAGACCCTTCGGTCCACCTCGTCCATGCTGATCAGATATCCCAAGCCAACCTAGTCCCACCTGCCAGCATCCGGCCCATATCCCTCCAAACCCTTCCTATTCGTATACCCATTCAGATGCCTCTTAAATGTTGCAAATTTACTAGGCTCCACTACTTCCTTTGGCAGCTCATTCCATACACGTACCACCCTCTGCGTGAAAAAGTTGCCCCTTAGGTCTCTTTTATATCTTTCCCCTCTGAACCTAAACCTATGCCCTCTAGTTCTGGACCCAGAGAAGAGACCTTGTCTATTTACCCTATCCATGCCCCTCAGGATTTTATAAACCTCTATAAGGTCACCCCTCAGCCTCCAACGCTACATAGAAAACAGCTCCAGCCTGTTCAACCTCTCCCTACAGCTCAAATCCTCCAACCCTGGCAACATCCTTGTAAATATTTTCTGAACCCTTTCAAGTTTCACAACATTTTTCCGATAGGAAGGAGACCAGAATTGCAGGCAATATTCCAACAGTGGGTCACTTCTCAGCCCATTGGCCCATCTGGTCCAGATCCTGTTGTAATCTGAGGTAACCCTCTTCGCTGTCCACTATACCTCCAATTTTGGTGTCATCTGCAAACTTACTAACTGTACCTCTTACGATCACATCCAAATCATTTATGTAAATGACAAAATGTAGAGGACCCAGCACCGATCCTTGTGGCACTCCACTGCTCACAGGCCTCCAGTCTGAAAAACAGCCCTCCACCACCACCCTCTGTCTTCTACCTTTGAGCTAGTTCTGTCTCCAAATGGCTAGTTTATGAAGAATTTCTTTTTTTAATAAATACCTTCTATATCCTTCTTCTCCCTCCCCCTTGCGCTCTCCCTCTCCCATTGCTTCCTTTCTCCTCCTGTGCCCTCTCTTTGGATGGTGACCCCCGTCCCCGACGTGTTACAAATGGATGAAAATATCTCTGAATGTCTGGTTACCTCTCCAAAGCCTCCCTCAGGCTTTGAGTGATTGACACTGCAGTGCAATACTGAGGGAGGCCTGCACTGGGGATGGTGCAGACTTTCAGATGAGACCCATCTGCCTTCTCAAGTGGGTGGGAAAGATCTCACTACCCTGCTCTAGGTTTAACAGCTCTCTCTCTATGGCCCTGAGAATCTCTCCCATCCTTTGACCTGATGGTCTGACCATTTATCACGTCTCTCTGCACAGATTCTGCATTTACAAACAGAAGGATGGTTTTATTCACTCACGGTCTATGGATGCCATTGGTTGGATCAGCATTTATCTGCTCATTCATATAGCATGGTGTAATTATAGAATCATAGAGATGTACAGCACAGAAATAGACTCTTTGATCTAACTCATAAATGCCGACCAGATATCTTAAATTTATCTAGTGCCATTTGCCAGCACCCGGCCCATATCCCTCTAAACCCTTCATATTCACGTACCCACCCAGATGCCTTTTAAATGTTGCAATTCTACCAGCCTCCACTACTTCCTCTGGCAGCTCATTCCAAACACACACACCACCCTCTGTGTGAAAATGTTGCCCCTTAGGTGTCTTTTATATCTTTCCCCTCTCACCTTAAACCTATACCCCCTAGTTCTGGACAGTCCCATCCCAGGGAAAAGACTTTGTCTAATTTCCCCTATCCATGTTACCCATGATTTTATAAACCTCTATAAGGTCACCTCTCAGCCTCCAATGCTCCAGGGAAAACAGCCCCAGCCTAATCAGCCTCTCCCTATAGCTCAAACCCTCCAACCTGGCAGTGTCCTATCTGAACCCTTTCACATTTCACAACATCCTCCTGATAGGAAGGAAACCAGAATTGCATGCAGTATTCCAAAAGTGGCCTAACCAATGTCCTGTCCAGCCACAACATGACCTCCCAACTCCTGTACTCAGTACTCTGACCAGTAAAGGAAAGCATACCAAACACCTTCTTCACTATCCTATCTACCTGCGACTCTACTTTCAAGGAGCTATGACTGCACTCCAAAGTCTCTTCGTTCAGCAACACTCCCGAGGACCTTACCAATAAGTGTATAAGTTCTGCTAAGATTTGCTTTCCCAAAATGTAGCACCTCCCATTTATCTAAATTAAACTCCATCTGCCGCCACTCAGCCCATTGGCCCATCTGGTCCAGATCCTGTTGTAATCTGAGGTAATCTTCTTCACTGTCCACTATATCTCCAATTATGTGTCATCTGTAAACTTACTAACTATACCTCCTATGTTCACATCCAAATCATTTATATGCCTAGAATTGAAAGAAGGTGCATTTAAATAGCATCCACCTTAGGCACTTTGTAACAAATGAAGCCCGTCTGGTTTACTGATACTGTCCGACAGAAATCCTGTCTGACCTACATGTAAATCCAGACTTGCCGCAAGGTGGTTTACTCTTAACGACCCGATGGGCAATAAACACACACAACACCCAGACCCTGTGAATGGCCTTTTAAAATAAAGGCCCATTTGACTCAGCAGCTCACTCAGTTTGAGGTTAGTTAAAGCTGAATAATGCATGCTATGCCCTGTTAGCCTCTCCCCGCTAGATAAGAGAAACCTTTTGTAGTTGCTATTGTAATGTCAAAACTGCAACAGTTAATCTGTGCACAGCAAGCTCCCACAAATAGTAAGGTGCTAATGACATGCTACAATCTGTTTAGGTGATGCTGATTGAGGGATAATTATTCCTTGATGTCACAAGGAATTAAGGGCTACGGGGAGAATGCGGGTAAGTGGAGTTGAAATGCCCATCAGCCATGATTGAATGGCAGAGTAGACTCGATGGGCCGAATGGCCTTACTTCCGCTCCTATGTCTTATGGTCTTATTGGCCAAGGGACTAGGGAGAATATACCTGCTTGTTGATTTTTAGAAAAAGGAATCCATGGAATTTTCTACATCCACCCGAGCGAACTGCTGAGAGTAACCCTATCGCCTTTGGCACAACTGTAAGGCTGTACCTCTGGCAGTGCAGCCCTCCCTCAGTCCCAGCACCTGACAATGCCCGTCCACACTGTTGTCTCAAATCTGGCCCACGTGTGACTCCAGACCCACAATGATGTCGTTGACTGTTAACTGCTCTCTGACGATAAATGTTCAATGTCCATATTGTCTCAAATCAGTGATGGTGGGATGCAGAACCCATGACCCTCTGATCCAGAGGAGTGAAAGCTGCCATCCCAAGCCAGGGCTGTTATCTTCAGGCGGTGCTGGAATTAGCTCGAGGGGCCGAATGGCCTGCTGTGTGAAATGGGGGTAAATGAATGCACGTTGTTTGTAAGTGGAACCAGCTGTTTTTGTTTTGTTTCCCTAGGTGACTGTGTGAAACAGACGGTTCGGGACCATGGGGTAAAGGGGCTTTATCGTGGTTTGAGCTCACTGCTTTATGGATCTATTCCCAAGGCAGCTGTCAGGTACACTCCCCGATTACCTACTGTCTCTTACAGGTTTGCAAAAGAGCTGAATGAGGCAGCAGTCCTCCTCCTTCTTTTAGAATCCCTACAGTTCAGAAGCAGGCAGTTCAGCCCATCGCGTCCACACTGACCCTCCAAACAGCGTCCCACCTAGATTCACCACCCTGTAACCCCTGCATTTTCTGAATCTAACCCACCTAATCTGCACATTCCTGGACACTATGGGTAATTTCCCACGGCCAATCCACCCTAACCTGCACAGCTTTGGACTGTGGAGGGAAACCAGAGGAAACCCACGCAGATACGGGGAGAATGTGTAAACTCCACACAGACAGTTGCCTGAGGCTAGAATCGTACCTGGATCCCTGGCACTGTGAGGCAGCAGTGCTTACCACTGTGCCACCATGCTGCCCTTTGCTGGGATGTGGGTCCTGAAGCCCCTCCCCAATAGCCCTTGAACATGGTGGAATTCCAGTCCATTTCAGAAGGCACCTATACCTGCAGCTCAGTCAGGTTGGGCAAGGATGGTAGACCTCTCCAGAAGAGTATTAGTGAATCCGAAGGAGCAGTTCAGGAGAGGTGGATATCTGGAATGAGTGGATTGTTTCGGGTGGAAAGGTTGCAGCAGCTGGATTAGTTTCCTGGGTTGGGCGAGAAGACTGAGCTGCAGGTATAAGTGCCTTCTGAAATGGACTAGAATTCCACCATGTTCAAGGGCTATTGGGGAGGGGCTTCCCAATTCCCACATCCCAGCAAAGGGTGGCACGGTGGTTAGCACTGCTGCCTCACAGTGCCAGGGACCTGGGTTCGATTCCAGCCTCGGGTGACTGACTGTGTGGAGTTTGCACATTCTCCCCGTGTCTGCGTGGGTTTCCTCTGATTTTATAGGAATTATAGAGTCAAGAGACATACTGCACGGAAACAGAGCCTTTGGTCCAACTCGTCCATGCCGACCGAGTTTTCCAAATGCAACTAGTCCCACTGCCTGCATTTGGCCCAGGTCCCTCTAAACCATGCCTATTCCTGTCTTCCAAAGTAATCTATTACTTCCTCTGGCAGCTCCTTCCATATACAAACCACCCTCTGTGTGAAAATGTTGCCCCTCAGGTCCGTTATTAGATTAGATTACTTACAGTGTGGAAACAGGCCCTTCGGCCCAACAAGTCCACACCGACCCCGGAGGAAACCCACGCAGACACGGGGAGAACGTGCAAACTCCGCACAGTCAGTCGCCTGAGGCGGGAATTGAACCCGGGTCTCTGACGCTGTGAGGCAGCAGTGCTAACCACTGTGCCACCATGCCACCCACTAAGTCCCTTTTAAGTCTTTCTCCTCTCACCTTAAAATTACGCCCCCTCATTTTGAATTCCCCAACTCTAGGGAAAAGACCTTTTCTATTCACCATCTCCATGCCCCTCACGATATTATAAGGTCACCTCTCAATCTCCTACTTTCCAGGGACAAAGCACCCCAGGCTATCCAGCCTCTCCTTATAACTCAAACCCTCTAGAAACAGTAACATCCTGGTAAATCTGTTCTGCACCCTCCCCAATTTAATAATATCCTTCCTATAGCAGGGGAACC
Organism: Chiloscyllium plagiosum; assembly: GCF_004010195.1. NCBI lineage: Eukaryota > Metazoa > Chordata > Chondrichthyes > Orectolobiformes > Hemiscylliidae > Chiloscyllium > Chiloscyllium plagiosum. The sequence goes on along the minus strand of NC_057734.1, from coordinate 3,980,096 downwards.
AGAAGAGCACACAGTAGCCCAGAAGCAGCCTCGCCAGTGTCCTGTACAGCTGTGACGTGACGCCCCAACTCAGTGGTTTGAGCACTGATGTGGAGGAGCTGGTGTTGGACTGGGGTGGACTAAGTTAAAAAACCACACAGCACCAGGTTATAGTCCAACAGGTTTATTTGGAAGCACTAGCTTTTGGAGCGCTGCTCCTTCATCAGGTAGCTGTGAAACAGGATTGTAAGACACAGAATTTATAGCAAAAGATCACAGTGTCATGCAACTGGAATGATATATTGAACAAACCTAGACTGCTGTTAAGACTTAACTCTGAGCAGTGAAGGCAAGCAACTTTCAATGAACAATGTGCCTGAACCCCAAGGTCTGTCTGTTCTGTTGAAGTGTGTAGGAGTGGGTGGACGTGGAAAGGATGTTTCTTCTTGTGGGTCAGTCCTGAACTGGGAGGGGGTGGGGGGTGATGGTTAAGACATGGTTTTAACATTAGGGGTCACCTTCTCAGGACAGAGGTGAGGGGCCATTTTCACAGGGTACTGTGCGATTTCAGAACCCTGTCTCTCTGGAATGCAATATTCCTATTAAGAGTGGATACATTGTCATTGAGCAGCAGAATCCAGGATTATGCAGGGGGTCGGTGGAATTTAAAACAGAAACCAATCAGCCATGATCTTAGAGTGGCAGGGGAGGCGAGAGGGTGAAATGGTCAGTTTCTCCTCCTGTGGTGTATGTTTGCACGGTGCACAGTTGTCTTTGGGTATCTCTCCCATTGGACGGTGTAAAAGATCTGGCGGAACTCTGTCAAAGAAGGGCGGGGGATGGTGTTCTCACCTCAGTGCCCAGGGGCTAATGTTTATCCCTCAATCAATGACACAAACCGCGATTACCTGATCGTGGTCATGTTTGTGTGTGTGTTGGGGTGTGGGGGTGTGTGTTGGGGTGTTAGTGTGTGTTGGGGTGTTAGTGTGTGTTGGGGTGTTAGTGTG
>NC_057734.1:3964922-3977846 GCF_004010195.1 Chiloscyllium plagiosum | reverse complement strand
GTTGGGGGGGTGTGTGTGTGTTGTGGGGGTGTGTGTTGGGGGGGGAGTGCTTGCTGTGTGCAAATTGCTGTGGTTTCTGCGCTGAATCACTTCACTCTACTTTATTGGCTGGAAAGCACTGAGGGATGTCTCGTGGTTGCGAACGGCGCTATATGAATGCAGGCTTTAAATGAAAGTGACCCTCCCCCTTTGTTCTCCCTATCATTTGTTGCCATTTCCTTCCTTTCCCTCCTGTGCGTCCCTGTGTGGATTGGTGGGTGCAGAGGACAGCAGTTACTCGAGGAAGAGTTGGACAAGGTGCCGGAGAGGGAGGGTGGATGGAGAGCAGGGAGAGGCGCAGAGGTAGGAAGAGCAGGCTCTGTCTGTATGAATGAGCTCGGATAGGGCTGAGTACTTTCTCCTCCAGCTGTCGCTGTGTCCCAGTCCATTCTCTGAATGGATCACCTGAGGGCAAGTCAGAGTGAACCACTGATCCGGTCACCTGGAATGGGGAAATTAAACAAAGAGCCTGAACCATCAAAAAGTCAAGAGGGAAAGTACATGCTTTCAGCTGTGGGATTTAGAATTGAAGCCATCTCTAAAACCTTAAGTCCTTTGTCTTCAGATTTCAAATGGGACCAAAGCAGACTGTGCCTTCAGGGAAACAGCTTTCTAAAAACCGAACATGAGAGCACTCCAACTTTTAACCAGCTCTGAGCATTAGCCCTGATTGTCGTTAATCAAGTAGGGTGACATCCTGAAGGGAGCTGGTGTCTTCAAAACAGTAAATTACTTACCAGGGCCATCTACACACAGTGGCTCAGTGGTTAGCACTGCTGCCTCACAGCACCAGAGACCCAGGGTCGATCCCACCCTCGGGGGACTGTCCTGTGTTGAGTTTCTCCCTATGTGTATTCTTTCCTCGGGGTGTTCCTGTTTCCTCCCACAATCTAAAAATATTCAGGTTAGGATGGATTGGCCATGCTGAATTGCCCTTAGTGCCCAGGGATGTGCAGTTTAGGTCGGTTCAACAGGGGGAAATGCAGGGTTCAGGGATAGGGTAGGGGGGTGGGTCTGGGTGGGATACTCTCGGATTGAAGGGTTTATTTCTGTGCTGTATGACTCTAGGGCTCTACAATAGAGCTCAGATGCTTGTCTTAACACGTCATAATGACCTCTCAGCTGCTTCCAAATGCAAGAACTGGTTTTCCCAGTCACAAAGGGATGACTCCATTGAGTTTGTACAGGATGACATGGATAATCAGAGGGATCTTTAAAAGATTGAATTAAAGGCCTGCATTGAAATCTACATCAAAGGGTCTGTACAGACTTGTAAAGGATTCCTCAATGACAGAGAAATGAAAGAATCTTCAATAGCTGCTTTTACTCTGCCTCATTGGATGGAAATTACTAGTTGTTAAAAGATCAGACCCTGACCACATCACTGTCTGCTAGTCTGGTAACCATTTAATACAGCAAAAATTGAATTGTTGCCTTGTCCCAGCCACCGGTGCCTATCTAACCCTCCTGTGAGGACCTTTAGGGTCTTTTATTACTTATGGATAACGTGCTGTTCAACTCTGTCAGCAATCTGAATATTCTGTTCATTTAAGACTGTGCCCCCTTTAATTTTTTTAGATTAGTGTGGAAACAGGCCCTTCAGCCCAACCAGTCCACACCGACCCTCCGAAGAGTAACCCACCCAGACCCATTTCCCCCAGACTAATGCACCTAACACTACGGGCAATTTAGTATGGCCAATTCACCTGACCTGCACATCTTTGGACTGTGGGAGGAAAGCAGAGCACCCGGAGGAAACCCACACAGACAGTCACCCTTTGGCTGGAATTGAACCTGGGACCTTGGTGCTGTGAGGCAGCAGTGCTAACCACTGAGCCACCATGCCGCCCTAATTTGTTTTGTTGTATTAAACTCCGATGTCAACTTGTGCCTGGCCTTCAGATCGCAGTGTGGCCTTGCAATCTGGAAGGACTGTTGTAGGTTAATGGTGCTATATAAATGTAAGTTGTTGTCGGAATGCTGTAGTGCATGATCTGAGGTGAGGAAAACACCCAGCTGATGAGATTACCTGTTTGGAGATTGAGGGAGGGAGTCTTGGAGAAGCCTATAATATTCTAACAGAACTAGACAGAGTAAGGATGTTCCCAAAGATGTGGGAAGAGCAAAACCAGGGGTCACAGTCTAAGGGTATGGAGTAGACCATTTAGGACTGTGCAGGTCAGAGTAGATTGGTCATGCTAAATTGTGTCCCGTGTCCGGGGATGTGCAAGCTAGTCGGATTAGCCATGGGAAATGCAAGGTTACCGGGATAGGGTTGGGGGGGTGGTCTGGGTGGGATGCTCTTCGCAGGGTCGGTGAGGACTCGGGCTGAATGGCCTGCTCCCACACTGTCGGGATTCTATGATTCTGTGCCATGAGGAGAGACCCTTTCGCCCAGAGATTGGTGAGCCTGTGGAATTCTCTGTCACAAAACGTGGAGAGGCCAAACCTTTAAACGTTTTCTCAAAGGAGTTAAATATATTAGATTAGATTACTTAGTGTGGAAATAGGCCGTTCGGCCCAACAAGTCCACACCGACCCGCCGAAGCGCAACTCACCCAGACCCATTCCCCTACATTTACCCCTGCACCTAACACTACGGGCAACTTAACATGGCTAATTCACCTAACCTGCACATCTCTGGACTGTGGGAGGAAACCGGAGCACCCGGAGGACACCCACGCAGACACTGGGAGAATGTGCAAACTCCACACAGTCAGTCGCCCGAGGCTTAAGGATCAAAGGGTATGGGGGGAGAAAGTGGGATCAGGGTCCTGGGGAGGTTCACATACATCAATCATAAAGGTAGCAAGACAGCTTGGGAAGGCTGTCCTTCTGAAAACCACAAAACACATGACACTTGGCTTTGTAAAGTGAGGCTGAGTAACAACAGGCAGAACATTCTGTTGAATACTAGCCATGATTCGGAGATGCCGGTGTTGGACTGGGATGGACAAAGTTAAAAATCACACAACACCAGGTTCTAGTCCGACAGGTTTCATTGGAAGCACTAGCTTTTGGAGCTTGCTCCTTCATCAGGTGGTTTTGGAGGACACAATTGTAAAACACAGCATTTACAGCACAAGTTTACAGTGTGATGTAACTGAAATTATACATTGAAAAATACCTTGATTGTTTGTTGAGTCTTTCATCCGTTCGAATACCATGATAGTTTCACTTCTTTCATGTGTAAATCACAAAACCTTTTTAAAAAGTTACATTCTCAGGTTAACTAACAAGATTTTGCTGAAGCTCCTCGGATGCTGCCTGAACTGCTGTGCTCTTCCAGCACCATTGATCCAGAATCTGGTTTCCAGCATCTGCAGTCATTGCTTTTACCTTAACAATTGCTGTAACCAATTGTTACAGAGAAAGCTGTGTTGAATTCAGAGAGACAGAAGGAGAAATTAGACGCACAGTCTGCCTGACCTTTGCCTAATTACAAGGTCAATCTTGAACACCCTTCGCTTTTTTAAAACAAAAATTAGAGGCAATTTCAAAACCAAATTTTCCAAGTCAACTGTGAAAATGTTGCACTATTTGATGTAGTTGGTAAATTTGCAGACGATTGGTCAGCAGTGGAGAAGGTTGTCTGAGATTACAAGAAGATGTTGTAAACAATGGGGTCAATGGGCTAAGGGGTTTACTTTGGATAAATGCGAGGTATTGTATTTTGGGAAAACGAATAACGACTGGACTTATCCAGTTAAAAGTAGGGCCTTGGGTAGAACAGAGCGGCTCAAGCACATCATTCTTTTAAACTGGCATCACATGTAGACAGGGGGGTTAAGAAGGCATTTCGCACACTTGCCTTCATTGCTCAGACCTTTTGAGTATAGGAGTTGGGACATCATGTTGAGGTTGTACAGGACATTGGTGAGGTCTGTTCTGGAACGCTGTGTACAGTTCTGGTCGCCCTGTTATAAGAAGGATATTAATAAACTGGAGCGAGTTCAGAAAATGTTCACAAGGATGTTGCTGGAAGTGGAGAGTTTGAGATATAAAAATAGACTGGAAGACTAGGATTTTTTTGTCACTGGAGTGTAGGAGGTCGACCTTATAGAGGTTTATAAAGTAATGAGGGGCATGGAATGACGAGGGTCTTTCCCTAGGGTGGGGGAGTTCAAAATTAGGGAGCATAGTTTTAAGGAGAGAGGAGGAAGATTTAAGAAGGATATGAGGGGCAACTTTTTTTACACGAAGAGTGATTGGTGTGTGGGAATGAACTACCAGAAGAAGTGGTGGAGGCAGGCACAGTTACAACCTTCGGCGGGTCGGTGTGGACTTGTTGGGCCGAAGGGCCTGTTTTCACACTGTAAGTAATCTAATCTAATTTAAAAGACATTTGGATACATTCATGAAGAGGAAAGATGAGAGGGATATGGGCCAAATGCAGGCAAGGGGGGGCTGGTTTAGTTTGGGAATATTGTTGGCATGAACTGATTGGACCGAAGAGTCTGTTTCTGTGCTGTAGGACTCTATGAAGGATCAACAACAAAAAAATTGCATTTATGAAGCACCCTTAAGATAACAAGGCACCCCAAAGTACACCACAAATGTATTATCAAAGAAATAACATCTGAGATACTTAATCTGGCTGCCAAAAACTTTGTCAAAGGGCCAGGTTATTAAGGAATGCCTTAAAGAAGGGAGAAAGGTTTAAGGCAAGGAATTCAGAGGGGACATGATTTTTCACAGGAGTCGCTAGAACTGGAGCCAAGTGTACAACAAAAAGAGAAAGGTTGTGTTCATCAGCTGATCAAGTTGCTCAGTGTTTACCCCGGTTTCCTCCCTGTTACCCCAGGAGGTGTGCAACTGCAGCCAGGCAGCGTCCTCAAGAGGGTTTTCCAGAATAATCCTAAAACCAAATCATGTTTTTCATTGCTTCACTCACAGGCTGTGAATGATGCTGGTGATACCCAGCATTTAGTGCCTGAGAAAGTGGGGGTGGTAGAGAGAGAAGAAGAAAGATTGAGACAGAGGGAGCAAGAGAGAGAGAGAGACAGACAGAGAAAGGGGAAAAACACAGATGGAACCTCAAAGACGCACAGAAAGGCACAGAGTGAGTGAGATTGACAGACCGGGAAAGATACAAACTCCTCGATAGGTAAAAGGTAAAGTCAGCATAGACCTACCAGACTGTAGGGCTACTCTCTCATTAGAGAGAGAGAGAGAGCGCGCAATGACTGATGGTGGTTTAACCTGAGGGTCATCACACTTCAGGGTGAGGGTCGAAGTCGGAAAGGAGACCTTTCACTGTAACTTCAGACAACACATGAATGGAACCAATGCTGTTGCCATCCAGCTAACTGACCCACCACAACTAGACCCGGGGGATGGAGAGAAAGGGGGAAGGGACAAAAAAGACTGGCAGAAAGAGAGCGAAAGATGCGGAAGGAGTGAGAGTGGGGGGTGAGAAAAGGTAAACACGAATTGAGAGAGAGAGAGACAGGCAGCAGCAGAGAGAAAATGACAGACATAAAGAGAAGGACGGCCAGGGACAGAGAATGTGAGTGAGACAGTGAAAGGTAGCTAGGGATGGAGACTGCTGATATACTGAGTAATTGATGGAGCCTCTCCAGCGGTTAACGAGTTAACCCCAATGTGGGATCTGATTCCACACACAACCTTATTATTTTGAATTTGTCTGGGCGGACATTCAGCTCAGTCTACACAGACTGGACTGACATGGGAACCTCACGTGATTGGTGGATACACAACACATCTGTACCAATCATTCCTGTTCCTTTAGTCGCCCCCTACTGCCATTCATGAAGATTTACACGCACACATTGACTGGGGCCCTTGACTGACCCCTGCTGGACAGCCAGAGATTTCAGGATTTGGAGATGCCGGTGTTGGACTGGGGTGTACAAAGTTAAAACTCACACAACACCAGGTTATAGTCCAACAGGTTTAATTGGAAGCTCACTAGCTTTCGGAGCGACGCTCCTTCATCAGGTGATAGTGATTTCAGGAGAAGGCTTGTTCTACTTTCCTCAGAAACCCTATTGTTTCTCTGTCCAGGAGAGCTCTTACATAAAAAGTAATGTTTTTTCCGATTGTCAAATCATCTGTGCTTTTTATCTCACATATTAGCGTTGTTTCCAATTGAAGAGTTACCGTGCAAAGTCTGTAATGCAAACCAACAAGGGTGAGGGGGAGGTGGGGAAGGGGATAAATGAAAATGGAGTTGGAGGGGGAGGTAAAGCACTATTTCCCCCCCACCTCCATGATGCCCACTTGTGTCGAAAGGCATTGAGAGCATTGATGGACACCCTGTGCCTCCCAGGCAGGATCGTAACTGCAGGCTATCTGTGGGGCAGGGGCAGACCCACCTCGAGGTCATACCCTCCAACCTGCCCACATCCATCTGCACCGAGTACCCAAAGGTCAGGAGCGTGGGGCTGGGATTATAAACAGAAGCAGGATCCCACACTGTAAACAGGCAGACACGTACTGACAGCGTGTGTCTGAGTGAACAGCAACACTTCCTGTGGTTACATCCTTCATTCATTGTGAAAGGCCTTGGGATGTACCCGGATGTTACAGGTTCTAGTTCAATGTAAATTGTAGTCAGTTTTCTGTCCCTCCTCCAGGAGTGTAACTCCCACAGGAATACCCTCCCCGATCCACAGGAATTCTCACCAATTCTGTATATTATTTCTGATTCTGTGATCTCCTCCAGCCCTTCAAACCCCCCTCATCCCAACTCTCCCCCTCCCCCTCACTCCAACACCCCCCTCCCCCTCACCCCAGCCCTCACCCTGACCCTCACCTTTACCCTCACCCTCACTCTTGAACTTTGCCCTTGCCCTTTCCCTCGCCCTCGCCCTTATCCTATTGGAGCTCCTTCAGTCCCAGTATGTTGCACATTCTGAATTCCCTTGGTTCCAGCAACAGTGTCTGTGCCTTCAACAGTTTTGCTCCAAAACTCTGGAATTCCAACCCCCAGACCCACCCCTCCCACCAACATCCTTTAGCCCACTCCATAAAACCTGACCCATTTGGTCACGCCTTTGGCCAGCTGGACTTAGACCATCTTCAGGTTTGAGTCTTGCTCTCGCAAAGGGCCTTGAGATGATTTGCTGCGTTGTGACGGTATTAGTCAAATGCAAGAAGTTGTTGTTGTTGTTGTTGTTGAACTGGGCGTGTTTTCTCTCCCTCTCAGGTTCGGGATGTTTGAGTTCCTGAGTAACCAGATGCGGGACTCTCAGGGGAAGCTGAGTAACCGACAGAGCCTGCTGTGTGGACTGGGGGCTGGGGTCTTTGAGGCCGTATTGGTGGTCTGTCCAATGGAGACTGTCAAGGTAATTCAGTTCGTCTTCACCTCGTTCACTGCCAAAAGACATTTACTGTGTCCACAGGCAAGGCAAAAGGAACCAGCACTCCCTCAGCATCCTCCTTTACTTCACACTGCCCTCCTCAACTCCCAATCCACTCCTCCTCAATTTCTACCCCTCTCCTCAATTCCGAAACCCTTCCTCCTCAGTTTGTAACCCCCTCCTCAATTCCCAACCTCTCCTCCTCAATTTCCACCCCCGTCTCCTCAATTCCCAACCCCCTCTTCTTCAACTCCCAACCCCTCCTTCTCAATTCCCAGTCCCCTCCTCCTCAATTCCCAACCCCCTATCCCTTCACTCCTAAGCTCCTGCCTCCAAATCCCACACACCCTCATCTCTGATTCAATATTGGGATGTGAGCAGTTTATTCCGGGGATAGGAGGTCGCTGAACATTACTGCCTGTCCCTCGTTGCCCTGGTTATTAGTGTGTGGGTTCTTGGGAAGGGAGTTGGGAACTAAGAACAGAAATTGCTGGAAAAACACAGCAGGTCTGGCAGTATCTGTGGAGAGAGCACAGAGTCATGTTTTTGGTAGAATGAATAGCTACTAATGGAGACTGTTAATGGCTGACAATGTGTTGTGTGTGGTAGTAGGCCCATGTGGTGACAAGGCCTGGGGTGTGTGGATTGGGGTAAGGGACATGGGAGAAGGTGCTCAGGCCCTAAAATTGTTGAGTCTGGAGGGCTCCAAACGGGAAACAAGGTGTTGTTCTTCTAGTTAGTAGTAAGCTTCACTGGAGCACTGCAGCAAGCCTGAGGCAGAGATATTGGCCAGGGAACAGGGTGGGGGGTTAAGGCAGCTGGAAGCTCAGGGTCTTTTTTGCAGACAGAACATCAATGTTCTGTGAAATGGTCACCCAGCTTTGTTTCCCTGATGATTAGATTACTTACAGTGTGGAAACAGGCCCGATGATTAGATTACTTACAGTGTGGAAACAGGCCCTTTGGCCCAACAAGTCCACACCGACCCTCTTGAAGAGCAACCCACCCAGACCCATCCCCCTACACCTAACACTATGGACAATTTAGCATGGCCAATTCACCTGACCTGCACATTTTTGGACTGTGGGAGGAAACCGGAGCACCCGGAGGAAACCCACGCAGACACGGGTTCACCTGGAATGTGTGTTTGGGCCCTTGGATACCGAGGAGGGAGAAGGTAAATGGGCAGGTGTTACACCTTCGGTGGTTGCGGGGAAGATGTGGGGGGCTGTTGGGAGTAAAAGACAAGTGGGCCAAGGTGACCCGGAGAGAATGGTCCCTGTGGAAGTCCGACAAGGGAGGGGAGGGGAATCGGTGTCTGGTGGTAGAAATGGCAGCTGATGATCTTCTGGATGTGGATGCTGGTGGATCTGGTAGGTAAGGATAAGAGGAACCTTATCGCTATGGCAGGAAGGAAGAGAGGGGGTGAGGGCAGAAGTGCCGGAGGTGGGTCAGACCCAGTTGAGGGTCCTGTCAACAACGGTGCAGGGGAATCCTCAATTGAGGAAGAAGATGGACATTTCGGAGGCTCCCTTGTTGAAGTTGGCATCATTGGAACATATGTGACAGAGACTGAGGAACTGAGAGAATGGAATGGTGTCTTTACAGAAAGCGGCGTGTGAGGATGTATAGTCCAGGTAGCTGTCGGGAGTCGATGGGTTTATAGTGGATATTAGTGGCCAGTCTATCCCCAGGAATAGAAACAGTTGTTGAGAAATGGAAAGGAGGAGTCAGAGAGAGACCAGGTGAAGGTGGGGTGGAAACTGGAAGCAAAAATCCAATTCTGGGCAAGAAAGGGAAGCAGCCCCAATGATATCATTGATACATGGGGGAAAGGGTTGTACTGGAACAAGGAATGTTCCACACACCCCATTGCTCAGACAGGCATAACCAGGGCCTATGTGGGTCCCCTTGACCACCCCTCTGGCCTGGAGTAAATGAGAGGAGTTAAAAGAGAAGTTGTTGAGGGTGAGGAGGAGGGTGGTGTGGGAGTGGGGACAGTTCAGGCCTTTGCTTCAGGACGGAGCAGAGAGCCCGGAGACCATCCTGGTGGGGGATGGGCGTGGAAAGGGATTGCATGGCCATGATGAAGAGGAGGCAGCTGTAGCCCACAAACTGGACATTCTGAAAGTGAGTTGGGAGACGACCTGTGCAGTTCGGAGAGATGGCGATGGCGACTGGCCTGGGTCAGGGCCACGGAGTATCTGGGCATGGGGCAGAATCGGGTTACAATTCCTTCCATAAATGATGATCTTCTAAACCTCTCTGATTTCTCAAGGAATGCGGTGGTGTAGTGGTAATGTCACTGGACCTGGAAATCCAGAGGTCTTGGGATGTGGGTTCAAATCTGACCATGGCAGATGATGACATTTGAGTTCAATAAAAATCTGCAATTAAATCAAACTGGCCTGATTTTGGAAAAGCCCTTCTGGTTCACTGATGTCCTTTAGGGAAGGAAACCGCCCTCCTTACCTGGTCTGGCCTATATGGGGCTGCACGGTGGCTCAGTGGTTAGCACTGCTGTCTCACAGTGCCAGGGTCCCAAGTTTGATTCTAGCCTCAGGCTGTGTGGAGTTTGCACATTTTCCCTGTGTCTGCTGGGGTTTCCTCCAAGTGCTCCAGTTTGTCCCATAGTGTTGGGTGCATTAATCGGGGGTAAATATAGTGGGGAGTCATTGAGATGTACAGTGTGGAAATAGACCCTTCGGTCCAACCCGTCCATGCCGACCAGATCCATACCCCTCCAAACCCTTCCAGTTCATATACCCATCCAGATACCTTTTAAATGCTGTAATTGTACCAGCCTCCACCACTTCCTCTGCCAGCTCATTCCATACACGTACCACCCTCTGCGTGAAAAAGTTGCCCCTTAGGTCTCTTTTATATCTTTCCCCTCTCACCCTAAACCAACATCCTTGTAAATCTTTTCTGAACCCTTTCAAGTTTCACAACATCTTTCTGATAGGAAGGTGTTCCGACTTGTTGGGCCGAAGGGCCTGTTTCCTTACTGTAGGTAATCTAATCTAATCTAAACATGTGACTGCAGACCCACAGCAATGTGGTTCACTCTTAATTGCCCTCTGGGCAATAAATGCTGCCCCAGCCAGTGATGCCTATACCCCACGAACAAATGTTTCATCGACCAGCTTTTCTGCTCCTTGGAGACTCAGCCCTGAACTCTACGCCAACCCTCTGTTTCTCCATCTTGCTCATCCCTTTCAAGGTCCTCCTTAAAACATATGCATTTGACTGAGTTTAGTCACCTCTCCCGATAGCCCCTACTGTGGGTAGTTGCTGCAAAGTGACTTGGATGTTTTACGACAGTAAGGCCGCTACTGGAATGCGAGTTTCTGTTGTTGTGGTGCTGCCCACAAGCCCAACTGAAGGACCTCCCAGGGCAGGAACAGCAGGGGACTATTCAGCCCCCTTGAGCTTGTTGACCTTTCACCTCGGTCATGGCTGACCTGCACCGTGGCTCCATGGCCCCATACCCCCATTCTGTGGAAACAGAACCTTGTGGAAACTCTCAACAAATCATGCGTGGGACGGTAGTGACGGTGCTGGGGGCTGTGGAAGATGGAGCAGGTAGCAGAGTCAACAGGGGACCCTTCATCAGAACCCATAGAATTTCAAAACCCTGAACAAGAATCTGCAGGTGTCGGTTTTGAAAGTTCCAACAGGCTTGTTGGAGGAGAAGGATTCAGAATGAAGTATTTTCTGAAGTAACTCCCAGTGGTCTCCTCCATGTTGGTGTGACGGTTTTTGCCCAGAAAACTGACCCTGAGCTTCCCGTTGCCCGCCATTCCGCCAGCCCCACCCTGTTCCCTGGCCAACATCTCTGTCTCAGGCTTGCTGCAGGGCTCCAGCCGAGCTCAGCACATGTTGGGAGGACACCACCTCACTTTCCCTGTGGGGACCGTGCCGCTTTCTGGACTCAGTCTCGGGTTCAATAATTTCGGGGCCTGAGCAGTTTTTCCCAATCTCCTGACCCCCAACACCCACGCACCATCACATGGCCTACCACAAACAGCCCGTTATCCGGCACCAATGGTCTCCATTAGCAGCTGCTCATTCTCCCAGGATGACCCTTTACCCACTCCTTTGCCCACCCCCCTCCCCACACACCCCACCTTCAGCACAGTCCAAAACTAGAGGGGAGAGGGGAAAGAAATAGGACTCGACTAATTTAGGATATCTGGTCAGCATGGGCGAGTTGGACCGAAGGGAAGACTATACTACCTTTTCCTAACTACAGTCAGTTCTGAAGAAGGGTCACTGGACCCGAAATGTTAATTCTATTTTCGCTGTACATAGATGCTGCCAGACCTGCTGAGTTTTTCCAGCAATTTCAGTTTTTGTCACTCCCAAATGGCCTGACTTTCTGAGTTTAACAATACACCTCATTTCTCTCTGTTGACTCCATCACCTCCTTTAGCCATCGTAAGCACTTAGAGCTTAGAATCCCTACAGTGTGGAAACAGACCCAACAAGACCCTCCGAACAGGAACCCACCCAGACCCATTCCCCCACCCTATATCAACCAACACATCCCTGAACAGTAAGGGCAATTTAGCATGGCCAATTCACCCGAACCTGCATATCTTTGGACTGTGGGAGGAAACCAGAGCACCTGGAGAAAGCCCACACAGACACGGGGAGAATATTTAGTTTAGAATAGATTCCCTACAGGGAGAATGTGCAAATTCCACACAGACAGTCGCCTGAGGTTGGAATTGAACCCGGGTCCCTGGCGCTGTAAGGTAGCAGTGCTAAACACTGCGCCGCTGTGCTGCCCCTAAGTCGGATCACCTCTGTAATCGTCTATAGGAAAGGAAATAAGAATCTATCTATCCTGTACCTGCTGCAGGGGTCACCGAGGAAGTGAGAACTTTCACCTGGACCTCAGCCTGTCTCTGTCACTTTAGCAGTGAGTTCCACCTTCCCCACTGACCAAGCCCCAGAGATTGGGTCAGATGATGTTGTGGCTGAGATAGCAACCTTTGGCCAGCAGGAGGCGGTGCTGCTCCAGTATTGCTTGGGAGCAGCAGACTCTGATTCTCACTGCTGTCACTGATTCAGACTGAGGGGTGGGGAGGCAGGGGGTAAAGGGGTCCAAGGGGTCCATCGGTAAGGAAGTAATCTCTAATCTATCCAATAGAGAATTCCGAAGTATTCAACCCCTTGCCCAGAGAATGGTGGGAAGGCAGAACTGGCTGTCCCAGTTCTGGTAATTGCCCAGGTGAATAATACAGACACAGTTTAAGGGAAACTAAATCTGTCCACCACAGAGAAAGGAGTACGAGGATATGGTGACAGTGTTAGTTGTTATTCATGTGGAGCAAGGACCAGTTGGGCTGAACGACCTGTTTCTCAGAATAGATAAGATTCTTGATGGCCAGGACGGACATGATGGGTGGAAAGGCCTTTCTCCACGCTCTAACGGTTTGATACAACTGAGTGGCTTGCTGGGCCATTTTTCTTTTTAAGGAGAAAATCACATCGCCATGAGTTTGGAGTCACATGTAGGTCAGATCGGGTTAGGGAGGGGGGGGGAGGAGTG
>NC_057734.1:3957935-3961864 GCF_004010195.1 Chiloscyllium plagiosum | reverse complement strand
GGGGGGAGGGGGGGGGTAAGAGTGTGCGGGGAGTGGGAGAAGAAGCGCGCAGAAAACAGCTGTCCTTATTAATTGGCTGAATTGGGAGGGAGCCTGTCGTTGGTGTTGGTGAGGTTTTGTTATGGGGGGGGGCTGGTTGTCGGGTTACGCAGTCCCTCCGTCTTAATGAGATGGTGACCCTTCTTTTACTTCCAGGTGAAGTTCATCCACGACCAGTGTTCTCCGAAACCGAAATACCGAGGATTCTTCCACGGGGTGCGAGAGATAGTGCGTGAGCAAGGTGAGGGCCTGGCTGTCCTTGTTCCTCTGTACACTCTCTCACCGTGTTTCCCCATTTCAAACTGGACAGCTGTGTCTTTAACTAGTTCACAGCTCAGTCAACGTTTAATACCCATCAGATAGAGAACAGTACAGCACAGGAACGGACCCTTAGCCCCATGATCTTGTGCCAAACACGATACCAAATTAAACTAATCCCTTCAGCCTGCCCTTGGTCCATATCCCTCCATTCCTTGCTTATTCATGTGCTGATCTAAAAGTCCCTGATATGCCCCTATTGTACCTGCCACCACCACACCCATCCGGGCAGTGTGTTCCACACTCCCACCACACTCTCTGTAAAAAAAAATCTTGCCCTTTACATCTCCTTTGAACTGACCCCCTCGCACCTTAATCCCACGCCCCCTAGTATTCGACATTTCAACTTGGGGGAAAAGAAAAGAGTTTGACCATCAACCCTATCTCTGCATCTCCTAATTGTATAGACTTCTATCATGCCTCCCCTCAGCCTCCCCTCAGCCTCCACCGCTCCAGAGAAACAAACTCAGTTTTCCTGGCCTCTCCTTTGTTATGGACCAGGCCAGACCCCCTCAAAACATTTCAAGAAAGTAGCCAGACCCTAACTTTGCTGGTTGTTTTGAGCAGGTATAGAGTGGATATTGCAGGAGAGAATTAGCTGGTCAAACCACTTAGTGTTAAACTAAACTTACAAGATTACCAAATGAAACAGTAAACAGAATACTGAATAACTTAACCTGTCCGGAAACCCAACAGATCATTCCAACGTAATGATGCTGTTCCTAATACTTGCAACAATCCCCATAAACGCCCCTTGGCGCAAAAGGTAAAATCAAACACAGGGTCTTACAGGAGAGATTCAGACAAGATCAACATGGGCCTGCCTCTGGATCCAGCAGCTTTTCACACTACTGCTAAGCAAAGCTGAGCTGGAAGAATTGGCCACTCCCCGTTCGTTGTACAAGTCTGTTTAAACTTGAAAGCCTTCTGCCTGAGGCAGTATCTGTTAGCTATTATCAAGTTGGTCCTAAAACCCTTCAACCTCCAGACTTTTTGGAGTCTGTGTCTTTTACAACCTCTCTGGGGGAAAAAAAACAAAGACACCATAACCTTGTTAAAGGAGCAGCATCATCACACCTTATAGCTCATCCCGTCTAATCCAGGCCACACCCTGGGAAACCTCTTCTGCATCCTCTCCAAAGCCTCCAGATCCTTCTTGTAATGTGGCGACCAGAATTGAACTAAATTTGCCTAAATCTGATTTCTTCATTCTTGTATGGGTCATGGACTGGGGGAGAGGGAATGGGTTACCCACGAACTACTTGACTGTTTAGGTCATTTCAGAGGGCACTTGAGAGTAACCCTGACTAAATCCATACACCAGGGAAAAAGGAGTGGCATGATATGGTGGACAGTGGTGGATGGTATTCGTGTGGTGCAGAAACACCAGCAAGGACCGGTTGGGCTGAATGGCCTGTTTCTGTTATGACCAGTGTGGACACAATGGGCCTTAGCTTTGGCAGGTTTTAGATGGAATCCCTAACTGGGAACAGGTACTGGGGGCGTGAGGCAGTCTGTGGGATTCCTGGGCTAAAATTCTCTCTAGGAGAGGTGGGGAATGCAAATTTACTCAGTTAAATAAATCAGAAATGTAATGCTTGTCTCAGTATCAGTGACCTTCAAAGTTCCTGGCTGTAAAATGGTAGAGAGGTTTGACAAAGTAGACATGGAGAGGATATTCCCTTCATGTGGGGTATCACGATTGCTCAGTGGTTAGCACTGCTGCCACACAGCGCCAGGGCCAGTTCAATTCCAGCCTCGGGCAACTGTCTGTGTGGAGTTTGCACATTCTCCCCGTGTCTGTGTGGGTACCCTCTGGGTGCTCCGGTTTCCTCCCACAGACCAAAGGTATGTAGGTTAGGGTGGATTGGCCACGGGAAATGTAGGGATGGGGTGGGGCGCTCTTCGGAGGGGTAGTGTGGACTCAATGGGCCGAATGTCCTGCTCCCACACTGGAGGGATTCTAGGATGAGGGTTCATGGTTTTAGGATAAAGGGTAGCAAATTCAATACACAATGAGGAGAAATTACTTCTGCCAAATCTGTGGAATTGGGTACCTCAGATCGCCATGATGCTGGGACAGTGAAGGAGGAGAGGGACCGATTTTTAATCAGCAATGATCGAAGGGTTATGGAGAATGAGCAGGAAAGTGGAATTGAGGCTGAGATGGGTTCAGCCACGATTGTGTTAAATGACCGAGCAGGCTTGAGGGGCTGAAATGGCCTACTCTTCTGAGCTCATGTGTAACACTGGGAGTTTCCATGAAGCCCAAGTTGCTCCCTCTGGTGGTGAACAGAATAATGGCAGCCACTCTGCTCCACTTCCAAGTTGCCAATGAGTGAAATTCCAATCCAGGCGCAACCCGCAGGTTTTAACCCATTTAAGTCACAGAATAGCATTGAGCTCTGGTGCAGCCTGACGTTGATTGCGAGACGGAAATATCGCCCCTTCATTGGAAACAAAAACAGAAATTGTTGGAGAAACTTAACAGGTCTGGCAGCATCTGCAGAGAGCGAAAGCAGAGTTAAGATTTTGAATCCCAGTGACCTGTCTTCACTTCTGAGTTTCTCCAGCAATTTTGTCTTTTTTCT
The DNA here is from genome assembly GCF_004010195.1 of Chiloscyllium plagiosum. Classification (NCBI taxonomy): domain Eukaryota; kingdom Metazoa; phylum Chordata; class Chondrichthyes; order Orectolobiformes; family Hemiscylliidae; genus Chiloscyllium; species Chiloscyllium plagiosum. The sequence continues at coordinate 3,958,916 of NC_057734.1, read as the reverse complement.
GAGTTCCAATGTCCGCAGTTTTTTGGGAGTTTTTTTTCCCCCTCAATTGGATCGAGTTGCTTTCTGCATTAAGGAGGGGTGTTATTGTCTATCCTGGCTTTTGAAATACTTCTCGGCATGGGGAGGCTTCATAGAATTCCTACATTGTGGGAGTAGGCCATTTGGCCCATCAGCAACCCTCTGAGGAGCACTCTTCAGACCCACCCCCTACCCTGTCCCTGTAACCCTGCGTTTCCCAGGGTTAATCCACATAACCTACACATCCCTGGATACTGTGGGCAATTTCCTACAGTCAGTCCACCCTAACCTGCACACCTTTAGACTGTGGGAGGAAACGGGGAGAATGGGCAAAGTCAACTGAGGAGGGAATCGAACCCAGGTCCCTGGCGCTGTGAGGCAGCAGTGCCAACCACTGAGCACCGTGTCATCTGCCTGTTTACTGAGAGGGAGCTGTTTGGGGTGGGAGAGATGGGGACAGATACAAAACCGATCAGAATTGCCTGTAATGTTCTTACTGGCTGCTCAGGACCCTGGGGTTTGTGAACTCAATGCTGCCGTTGGGTGTTCCGACACCAATCGTCAGGCAGGGGCTATCGGAACATACATGGAATATCGGAACATACAGGGAATATCGGAGCAGGCATCCAAGGGAGAGCACTGCTGGTGCCCAATGCCTGATTCAATTACCCTAGCTCCTCTTCAGAATATTCCTCAACATCAGTGTTTCCAGGCCTTTGGCACCTGGTTTGTGAGGGGCAAGAGGTGGGAGGCAAGAGTACTGCATCCTTCCATCTTGCTCCATCTATTGCTCACAATCCCTATCCTGAAACCAATCCTCATCCCCGTCCCCATCCCCATCCCCGTCCCTGTCCCTGTCCCTGTCCCTGTCCCCATCCTCATCCCCATCCCCATCCCTGTCCCCGTCCCTGTCCCTGTCCCCATCCTCGTCCCTGTCCCTGTCCCTGTCCCCATCCTCATCCC
>NC_057734.1:3946705-3957742 GCF_004010195.1 Chiloscyllium plagiosum | reverse complement strand
CTATTTCCATTAACATCCCTATTCCCATTGCCGTCCCCGTCCCCGTCTCCGTCCCCGTCCCTGACCCTATCCCTATTTCCATTAACATCCCTATCCCTGTCCCTGTCCCCATCCCCCCCATCCCTAACCCTCTCCCCATCCCCCATCCCCCATCCCCCATCCCTGAAGGGATTCTGAGATTCTACTTTCTATGAAGGGTTGATGGGCTATGGGTTAATGCTGGAGATGGGTATTGTTGCATTATGCCAGCATACCCTACAGGGGGCAGTAGGGGGGCTTTGGGTGCAGGGATTGTGAATGGGATGAATATCAGGTAACGTGAATTGAACCCTTAATTCCACCATGAGGGGAGGATGGTGCAGCTGTAACCTGTCTGTCACCTGGTGTCCCTTCTCTTGTGCAGGTCTGAAAGGTACATATCAGGGATTAACAGCAACTATCCTGAAGCAAGGATCGAACCAAGCCATTCGATTCTTTGTGATGACCTCACTGAAGAACTGGTACAAAGGTAAGGTGGAAGCATGGGGGGGGGGTGACCACAGCAACAGCAGAGTTACGTTAGTAATACCTGTACTGCTGATGGATTTCACAGGAGGCTGCTGGTTAGCTCAGTTGGCTGAACGGTTAGTCGGAGGTTTAGAATGGGTTTGATTCCTGGGAACCTGCCTCCTCACCCTGCTACCTCCTCAGTACCCTCATGCTCAAAGATTGTGTTCCAGTGACAGAGTGGTTCACCATGGGCTATGGCGGGTTACTGACCTGGTTTAACCAGACACCATTACATTCTCTTTAAGCCGAGAGCTGGAGAGGAGGAAGACTTGGAGGTGGATTACCATGAAGCTGGAGAAGCACATGACGGACAGGGGAATAAGAGTTACATTGATTGGGAGGGGGACAGTGAAGAGAGGCTGGGAAGTGGTGTGGTGTAGAAATGCCAGTACAGAGCATAGGGACTGAACGGCCTGTTGGTGTGCCTTGGACTTTTGGTGCAGTGATTCTTTCCCGTCGTTACAGTGCTGTTTGATAGAAGCTCAGTGTCTTCCACGCACGAGGCCTGCCTGGTACCTGGGGATAAATCTAATGAAAAGCAACAGAAGCCAAAAGAGAAAATGCTGAAAACTTTCAGCAGGTCTGGCAGCATCTGTAAGGAGAGAAAAGAGCTGACGTTACGAGTCTAGCTTTGGCAAAGGGTCAGTTAGACTCGAAACGTCAGCTCTTGTCTCTCCTTCCAGATGCTGCCAGACCTGCTGAAATTTTTCAGCATTTTCTCTTTTGGTTTCAGATTCCAGCATCCGCAGTAATTTGCTTTTATAAAAGCAACTGCAGTGTCTGGTGTCCACCATCAGAGGGAGACAGAGTACTGATTCTGCCTCTGCTCTCCCATCAAGCATTGAATTCCAGATACCACCCACTGTCTTCGTGAAAAGAAATTCCTCAACAACCCTCTATTCCTTCAACCATTTACTCCAAACCTCTGCACCCCCCCCCCCCCCCCACCCACCACCCCGGTTTTCAAAGGAAAAGGGGCAGGAAAGTGGGGTTTAGGATTATCGGATCAGTCATGAAAGGTGGAGCAGACTCGATGGGCTGAATGGCCTACTTCTCTTAAGACTTGTGGATCTTACTAATGTCTTTAGTATAGGGAACAGCTCCTTCTTATATTAGGTGATTCCTGATGAAGAGCTTTTGCCCAAAACGTCGATTTTCCTGCTCCTCAGATGCTGCCTGATTTGCTGTGCTTTACCAGCACCGCTCTAAGAGGGTCTCCAGCGTCTGCAGTACCCAGCTCTGCCTCCTTCTTATCCTAGTCTGTCATGTTCCTTTCTCCGACATTCCCTGACAAGCCTCGTGCTAGAACATTGAACATTACAGCGCAGTACAGGCCCTTAAGCCCTCGATGTTGCGCTGACCTGTGGAGCCAATCTGAAGCCCATCTAACCTACACTATTCCATTTTCATCAATGTGTTTATCCAGTGACTACTTAAATGGCCTTAAAGTTGGTGAGTCTACTACTTTTGTAGGCAATGCATTCCACAGCCCTCCTACTCTCTGAGTAAAGAAACTACCCCTGACATCTGTCCTATATCTATCACTCCTCAATTTAAAGCTATGTCCCCTTGTGCTAGCCATCTCCATCTGAGGAAAACAGATGTCACTGTCCAACCCTATCTAACCCTCTGATTATCTTGTGTCTCGATTAAGTCATCTCTCAACCTTTTTCTCTCTCACAAAAACTACCTCAAGTCCCTCAGCCTTTCCTCATAAGACCTTCCCTCCAAAGGAGGGTGGTGTCTGGTTCCATAGTTTTCCCTGGAACATGACTTCTTTCTACATCAAACATGGCTGACCAGGAGTTCCCATGCTTACCGCCACCATCAGGCACCTGGAAGGATGTGCAGCTTCATCCTCGATTTCTTTGTGTTACAAACACCCACAACATGGTCATTAAGTCCCAGAGATCCCAGGGTGCCTGTGGGAGTTGTATCTGAAATTGAAAGCTTGTCTCAGTAATGGACACCACTGTTAAAAACCCATCCGGTTCACTAATGTCCTTGAGGGGAGGAAATCTGCTGTCCTTACCTTGACCTGCCCGACATGTGACTCCTGACCCACAGCAGTGTGGTTGACCCTTAACTGAAATAGCTGGGCAGGGTATCAGTTCCAGGGCAATTAGGGACGCTGTCCTTGCCAATGATGCCCATGTCCCATGAAAGAGGAAGGTGAGTCAGTTAGAGAGAGGGAAAATCACAGATTGAATATGATTGGTGAGAGAACAGGAGGGGAGATGCTGATGAAGGATTCCCGTAGGGTGTGGGGCTCTCTAGGTATACAATTGTCGGACTGTTCGCCAAACTGGGAGGATTGTGTGCAGAGATTTTGTCAGCTTGTGAGGTATCATCCTCAGTGTGCCTTCTGATGAAGCACTGTTGTACCAGCCCTCTCATTATTTATCTGATCTGGTTTGTTACATAGAATGTGAATCAGAGAATCCACAGTGTGGAAACACGCCCTTAGGCCCAACATTGACCCTCTGAAGAGTAACCCACCCAGAGCCATTCCCCTACCCTATTACTTGAGATTTTCCCTGACTAATGCACTTAATCTACACATCTCTGAACACTATGGGCAATTTAGCACGACCAATTCACCCTAACCTGCACATCTTTGAACTGTGGGGAGGAAACCCATGCAGACACGGGGAAAATGTGCAAACTCCACACTGACAGTCTTAGTTGAGAACCTGGTCTGTAGAAATTCCCGCGCATGTCTTTAGTTAGCTCGTCCCACGATGGTTAGGTTATCCCAGTCGAGTTGATGGCCTCCTTATCTAAGCATTGAAGACAAAAAAAACTGCAGATGCTGGAATCCAAAGTAGACAGACAGGAGGCTAGAAGAACACCACAAGCCAGGCAGCCTCAGGAGGTGGGGAAGTCAACACCTCCTCTGAGTCCTGAAGAACGGTTACACCCGAAACATTAGCTGTTCTCCCAGCCTCCTGCCTGTAATGGAGGTGAGTGACTAGGTATAGACCATTCTGCCTGAGAGGGCTTGGAAAGCAGATTGTAAAGAAACTTTCAAAAGGGAATTTGATAAATGATTGAAAAGGGAGTTAGATTCTAGTTCTTAGAGCCAAAGGGATCAAAGAGCATGGGGAGAAAGTGGGAACAGCGTTGGACCAATCAACCGTGATCATGTTGAATGGCAGAGCAGGCCTGAAGGGCTGAATGGCCTCTACTTCCTGTGAAACGGTTGCAGGGTAATGGGGCTTTTTGCTCTTTCCAAGGGCTGAGACAGACCTGATGGGCTGAATGGCCTTTGTGGGGTGGTGTGAGATGGTGGTCGCAGTACACCTGCTGGAGAGTTGTGATGATTCTTTGTCTCCTCCGCCAGGGGATAACCCGGCCAAGGAGATGAACCCGATCATCACCGGATTGTTCGGCGCCCTTGCCGGAGCTGCGAGCGTGTTTGGCAACACCCCCCTGGATGTGGTGAAAACCAGAATGCAGGTAGGAGACCTTTGACCCTGCCCAGGCACAGAGTGACCGACACTACCCCCTTGGAAAAAGGGACATCTCATTCTCCTGGTCAACTCAGGAAAAGTCATCGGGTCAGTCGGATGGGGGGAGGGCGAGACCACACCCCAACTGAACCAAAACAGCACCCACTGAAAGATTCGATGGAGTGGTGGGGGTGGGGGGGGGGTGCAGAACGAAGGGCAGGTTGTATGGAGGAGGGACGGGCGGGGGGGAAGTGGAGACTTTGATGGCACCGTTCCAGGTCACGAGGAGGTTTGATGAAGTAAATAGGAAGAGGCGCATTTTCATAGGCCGCAGCGTCTTCCCAAATCCGCACCCCTCCTTAAGCCATTCCAAGGCTTGGGAAGGGTCTCAGTGACCTGAGGGGGAGAGCTGGGAACGCAGCCAATACAAGTCAGTCAGAGCTCCCACATGACCTTTCCATCTTGGCCTCTCCCTGTCCCACTCTTTGCCTCTTCCCACTTTGGGAATTTGGAGGGTTAGAGAGCCAGAGAGCCGAGATTGGGTGGAAGGAAATCAGGGGAAGGGGTGACAAGATCTCTGCGAGATGGTGCGGTCTGGAGCGCGCAGTCTGAAAGGGAAAGCAGATTCCAAAGGGACTTTCAAACAGGAAATGGACAAATATTTGAAAAGGAGAAAATTGACCAAGGAATGGGAACTCCAGGATTGCTTTCTCAGAGGGTCAGCACAGGCGCAGTGGGCCGAGTGGCCTCCCTCAGTACTGACGGTTCAGATTAATTCACCACGTGCCCTCATAATGTGAAGGCTTGCTCCCTGCTATGACCAGTCCAGTGATGGATCTGCTCTCGGTAACTCAGGGAATGGGAAGGGAAACTGGTGCTGGGCCCAATGAGCTCTGGGATCAATCGCAGAAGACAGTGGGTGTTGGGGGGGGGGTTGGGGAGAGCCCATAGGGAGGAGGAAAACTGGATCTACCTGTGGGACCTCTGCTCTAGTGCCACATGAGTCAGACAAGCAGCTGAGAACTTGCGGGCAGTGGGAGGGGCACAGAGTGAAGCAGGTGAGTGGCTAAGCTCTCAGTGGCTGGGTGCAGTACGGCTGTGTCCTGGATTATAAACACGTGTCTCAATTCCTTTAGGGTCTGGAAGCTCATAAATACAGGAGCACCTGGGACTGTGCTATTCAAATAATGAAGTATGAAGGCCCCTTGGCGTAAGTGCGATTGTTAATTTTTGTTTTTGAAAGAAAGTTGGTCATTGTGGCTCAGTGGGAAAGCACACCTCAGCCCAGTGAGGTTTGAAGGTCAAATCTCACTTCAGGTCCTGAGCACAGAAAAAGAACATTGGAGGCTGCCCCTCCAGTGGGGTACGGAGGGAGTGCTGCACTGTTGCAGACCTCCCCTTTCCAATAAATTATTACCCTGTGGCTACTTCCAGGAAAAAAGCCATGCCCACACCCTTCAAAATGATTTCCCTGGTTGAATATTCTTCCCTGAGCCAATGGGTGTTGTGAGAAATTAAGTTGATCACTTGGTTGGAATCTCATGACAGTTCGTTGGATCTTGGAAAGAAGTCAGCACGTTTGATATATCGGTTCAGACTGACCCAACATGTCAAAAGCAGATGATCCAAGCTCCTGGATAATGAGCAGCAGATGCAGGCTGCAGGGGCCTGAGGGCTGGCCATAAATTGACGGCAACACAAAGCAGACCACCGTCCGCCTATCAGTGCGAGGCATCCGGCTCAGATCAGGCAACTGGAACATTGCTTCATCGTTTCGGCTGACACTTCCCTTCAATGGGTGCACTCTCATTGTCGAATCTTCCATCTCCTTGAAAACAGTCCACATTACAGAAGAGGAAGTGCAGGAGGTCTTAGAAACATAAAGGTGGATCTATCTCCCAGACCTGATCTAATATATCCCAGGAGGTTGTGGGAAGTTGGGGAAGAAATTGCGGGGCAGCCTTATTTGTATCATGTACAGCCATGGGAGAGATGGCAGGGGACTGGAGCCTTTATTTAAGGAAGGTTGTATGGAAAAGCTTGGGAACTATAGACCTGTGATTCTGATGTCAATGGTGGGTAAGTTGGAGGGAATCCTGAGAGACAAGACTTACGTATGTTTGGAAAGGCAAGGACTGATCAGGGATAGTCAACGTAGCTTTGTGTGAAAAATCGTGTCTCACAAACTTGATTGAGTTTTTTGAGGATGTTTAAAAAAAAATGAAGGTGGAGTTGTCTACACGGACTTTAGTAAAGTCTTTGACAAAGTTCCACATGATAGACTAATTGGTAAAGCTATCTCACATAGGATTCAGGGAGTGCTTGCCAATTGGACGCAAAGTTGACTTGAAAGTAGGAAACAGAGGGTGGCGTGTTTTCAGACTGGAGGTGTTCCGCAGGGATCGGTGTTGGGTCCACTATTGTTTGTCATTTACATAAACAATTTGGATGAGAATTTAGGAGGCGTGGTTAGTAAGTTTGCAGATGACACCAAAATTATCTAAGAAGGTTATTCGAGATTACAGAGGGATCTTGATCAATTGGGCCAATGGGCTGAGGAATGACAGAGGAAGTTTAATTAGGATTTGCATTTTCATAAAATGAATAAGGGCAGGTCTGATACAGTTAATGGTAGAGTCCTGAGCAGTGCTGTTGAACCGAAACATCTAGGGGATTCCATAAGACATAGGAGTGGCCATTCGGCCCATCGAGTCCAATCTGCTATTCAATCATGGCTGATGGGCAATTCAACTCCACTTACCCACACTCTCTCCATAGCCCTTAATTCCTTGCGAGATTAAGAATTTATCAATCTCTGCCTTGAAGACATTTAACATCCCAGCCTCCACTGCACTCCGTGGCAATGAATTCCCCAGGCCCACCACTCTCTGGCTGAAGAAATGTCTCCTTATTTCCATCAGAAATTGACCCCTTCTAATTCTAAGGCTGTGCCTATGGGTCCTAGTCTCCCTGCCTAACAGAAACAACTTCCCAGCACCCACTTTTTCTAAGCCATGCATTATCTTGTAAGTTTCTATTCGATTTCCCCACAACCTTCTAAACTCTAATGAATACGATCCCAGGATCCTCAGCTGTTCATCATACGTTAGGCCTTCCATTCTAGGGATCATCCGTGTGAATCTCCGCTGGACACGCTCCAGTGCCAGTATGTCCTTTCTGAGGTGTGGGGCCCAAAACTGGACACAGTATTCTAAATGGGGCCTAACTAGCGCTTTATAAAGTCTCGGAAGTGCATCGTTGCTTTTATATTCCAACCCCCTTGAGATAAATGACAACATTACATTTGCTTTCTTAACCACGGACTTAACCTGCAAGTTAACCTTTAGAGAATCCTGGACGAGTACTCCCAGATCCCTTTTTACTTTGGCTTTATGAATTTTCTCACTGTTTAGAAAATAGTCCATGTCTGTATTTTTTTTCCAAAGTGCAAGACCTCGCACTTACTCAGGTTGAATTTCATCAGCCATTTCCTGGCCCACTCTCCCAAACTGTCTAAATCTTTCTGCAGCCTCCCCACTTCCTCAGTACTACCTGCCTGTCCACCTAACTTCATATCATCGGTGAACTTCGCCAGAATGCCCCCAGTCCCTTCATCCAGATCATTAATATATAAAGTGAACAGCTGCGGCCCCAACACTGAACCCTGTGGGACACCGCTTGTCACCGGCTGCCATTCCGAGAAGAACCTTTTATCCCAACTCTCTGCCTTCTGTCAGGTACATGGTTCTTTGAAAGTTGCATCACAGGTAGACAGGGTGGTTAAGGCAGTGTTTAGCACGCTTGCCTTCATTGCTCGGGCCTTTGACTGACTGTAGGTGTCGGGATGTCATGTTGAGATTGTACAGGACTTTGGTGAGGCCTCTTCTGGAATACTGTGTCCAGTTCTGGTCACCCTGCTGCAGGAAGGATATTATTAAATTGCAGAGGGTTCAGAAAAGATTTACTAGAATGTTGCTGGGATTGGAGGGTTTGGGTTATAAGGAGAGACTGGATAGGCTGGGATTATCTTTCACTGGAGCATTAGAGGTTTATAAAATCATGACTGGTGTAGTTAAGGTGAATAGCAAAGGCCTTTTAATGTGAGACGGGAAAGATTTATAAGGGATGGGGCAACTTTTTCACACAGATGGCAAAGCCTGTGTGTGAAATGAACTGCCAGAGGGAACGGCAGATGCAGATACAGTTACAATATTCAAAAGACATGTGGCCTGGTAGATGAAAAGGAAAGGTTTAGAGGGATATGGGCAAACACAGGTAAATGGGACTAGTTTAGTTAGGAAAACCTGGTTGACATGGATAAGTTGGACCAAAGGGTCTGTTTCCAAGGATTGATAGTGGAAAAAGACTACACAGGCCATCCAGTCTGCACTGACCCTCGAAGGGAGTTCCACCCAGACTCAGCTCCATCCCTCACATTTCCCATGGCCCATCCACCAAATCTGTGCATCGTCGGACCGTGGCAGGAAACCCACACAAACACAGTGGGAGAACTAGCAAACTCCACACAGACAGTCGCCCGAGGCTGGAATCGAACCTAGGACCCTGGTGCTGTGAGGCAGCAGTGCTAACCACTGAGCCACCGTGACACTGATGTGAGCAAAGGCTTCTCCACCCAGTGAGTCTGGAATGCACTGCCTGGAAATGTGGGGGAGACAGGTTCAACTGAAGCATTCAAGAGGGACATTGGATGGTTAAGGTGATCCAGGTGCAGTGCAGGGATGGGGCGGGGGGAAGATTCAGGAGATGGACATGATGGGCCAAATAGCCTGCTATGTCCCCTAACCATTGTGAGATAGCATGGAAGTGATTGATAGAGGTTTGAGAACCATCACAATTAACAATCCTTGCACAATTGGAAAGGGGAAAGAATGAAAGAAAATGATTTTAAAAAATGTTTCTCTTGACTCATTTTCTCCAAGATGTTCAATCGCTGCTCTTCACAAAGATTAGTCTCCCAAATTTCCTGGAGACTAAGGCCAGAGAGTCGGCCACACTAATTGAATGTCTTTTGTCTCCCCTCAAAGGTTTTACAAAGGAACGGTACCTCGGCTAGGTCGGGTCTGCCTGGATGTCGCTATAGTCTTCATCATCTATGAAGAAGTGGTGAAGGTGCTGAACAAGATTTGGAAGACGGACTGAAGATGTTGGAGGAGTGTGGGGGAGGGGATGTGATGGGGAGGGGAGAGCCATTGCCATGGTAAAGTGAATGGGGAAAGGGAGAGATCCGTTGCCATGACGAGGTGGGTGGGCTGGGGAGACCAATTGCCTTGGCGAGGTGGATGGGAGAGGGGAGACCTGTTGCCACGGTGAAGTGAATGTGTGAGGGAGAAACCTGTTGCCATGGCGAGGTGGGTGAGGGCAGGGAGAGATCCGTTGCCATGGCGAGGTGGGTGAGGGAATGCAGAGATCCATTGCCATGGCGAGGTGGGTGGGGCAGGGGACACCCATTGCCATGCGAGGTGAGGAATGGGACGGGGGAAAGGCAGGTAGTAGGAGGTCTTGAGAGATGGATAACATTGACAGAGGCAGCATAAACATTTCAAATCCCCCACCCCTTACGAAGCAACACCCCCCCTCCCCCAATTCATGTTGCTAAGCAATGTTATATTAAGTCAGCTGCAAGCCAGTCACATCAGGTAACTGAGAGAGAATTAAATTATTTCTGTAGCCGGGCACCTTGTGGCCTTGGTAATGTAATACGTGCCAATAGCTGGTGATGCCTGTTTGAATATTTTTTTAATTTGTGCCAAAGTGACTCATCTTTTTAATGTCCTTTTTATTATCACAAGGAGGGCTTGGTAGAGATACAGCCAATCGATTTTAAGTGCCTATAGACTGCAAACCAGAAACTGCCTGAAGGAAACAGATTGTCCCCATGCCGAGGCATCATTGGCCACGGGGCTAGATCATGTGATCAGGAGGCGATCATGTGATCAGAGGACAGTTGCTATGGATCATGAGTTTTCATTTTATAGAAGGTGACGTGTCAGGAATCCAAGATGATTAAGAGAGAGTTACGCTGCAGCCATGATCTCATTTAATGGTGGAAGGGCTGAATGGCCTTCCCCAATTCTTATGTTCCCAATCCTTGGCCAAAGCCTCTTGCCATCCCGTGAAGTTTGCAGTGCTGGTTTAACCTCACTGTTCTTCACTCTGCCAAGCCTAACTCTTTGCATCACTCTGTTGTCAGCTTGAGCTGTTGTCTTGTCTCTTAGTCTGAAGTAATGGTTCCATGTGTGAATTCTCATGGGGAATGGGTGGTGAGGGGGGAGGGTGTGTGTGTGATGGGGAGAGGAGGAGGGGTCAGCATTTCACTTTGTACCTGAGGTTGGTAATTATGTGGGCCACACCTCCCCATTTGGAGACTCATTGTCCGGCCATGCCATGTATCCTGATGTTAAGAAGCCAGCTCTGAGGCTGATCCCTTGTGGCTACTGGACCTTTGGTACGTCCTTGGAACCTACGTCCAGTCAATGGCATCCTGGCTACCCACAATGCTAAGGAGCAGCTACTTCCTGTCAGCCCTCCCCAAAGGGCATATTCCAAAGCAGCAGCGAGTGGTGCAGAGGCCATGTCCCCCTCTGAACGGGAGGGGTGCAGGAGGATGGATTTTGTGGCTGGTTCAGGTTTGCCTGGGGACTGTGCAGTTCTGCCATTTAGCCTCTTACTGCTGAGCCAATACGAATTTGAACTTGATGAATGAAATAAGTAAGGAGTTAGTCTCAATCATGTTGCCCGTGCACCTCACCAGGTTTTCGTTAAAAACCCATCGTGCCCCAGTCTGGCCCCCGCGTCACTGCAGACCCACAGCAATGTGGTCAATTCCTTACCTCCCTCGGAAACGACCTGTCAGGACACTCGGCTGCCCTTCAAAAGAGGACAGTCGCTACCACCTTTTCGGGGCAAGTAAGGATGAGCTGTAAAAGCTGGCCTGACCGGAGATATCCCACATCCTGTGATTGATTTTTGAAGGATTAGAGAAACCCACAAAATGAGCATTTTCCTTCATTTATTT
>NC_057734.1:3939765-3946653 GCF_004010195.1 Chiloscyllium plagiosum | reverse complement strand
AAATATTTTCAAATTAACCTGTTCAGAGATTTCTTTTAATTCATTCATGAGATGGGGGCGTCTCTGACTGGGCCAGCACTTATTCCTACAGGCGCTAGGTTCAAGTCCCACCATAGCCTCTCGCGGGACTTAAATTCAGTTAGTAAATCTGGAATCGAAAAGCCAGTCTCAAAAAATAAATCCGTCAGCGCACCCACAGTCTGGCCTCTCCACTGCCCTCTGACTCAGTTCAGGGGTAATTAGGGACAAGCAGCAAATGCTGGGTTTCTTTTTTTATCCAGTCAGAGGTCATGGGCATCACTGACTAGGCCAGCATTTATTGCCTGTCCCTAATTGCCTAGGGTGCATTTCAGAGTCAAGCCCATAGCTCTGGGTTTGGAGTCACATGTAGGCAGACCAGGTGGGAAAGGCAGATTTCCATCTCCAAACACCGTTAGTGAACAAGGTGGCTTTTTCTAGTGTTGGATTAATAGTCATCATTCCATTCTTAATTTTGGACTTTTTATTGAATTTAACTTCCACCACCTGCTGTGAGTGGGACTTGAACCCACATCCTCAGAACATTAGCTGAGTTTCAGGATTGACAGTCTCGCGATAAAGCCACTAGGCCGTTGTCACCCCACACATTACACATCTCTGGAGGAGGTAGGGACTTGAACCCAAACTTCCTGGCTTTGAGGTAGGAGCACTACCACAGCGCCACAAGAACCCTCACTGGTGCTCCTTTAGAACTGTGCCCCAAACTCCTGAATTACCCCATTCCCCTCCACCTCCCGCCCCAATCAGTGTTGTGTACTGTGTCCTTGCGTATCGTTTTGTTGTCGTAATTTCTGTTTTGTTGTTTTTCTCTCAGTTTGGGTAATGTTTACAACACAATGTATTATTACTAATAAATTAACAGTGCATTATCCAGTTGAGCTTCTGCACTGATTTACCGGGGAATATCTCTGGACCTGCAGCATGGAGCCATTGTAGAGCAATGAATGGGAGATAATATGGAACCTGCTCAGATGCCTTGGGGGTAGATTCATTGCCACTGGCCCTCCTTATTGCTGTTAGTCTTTCAGAGGGATCCTCTCTGTCAGAGGCTTCAGAGTCTTTGGAATTCTCTTCTTCAAAAGGCTGTAGATGCAGAATGTTCAAGGACAAAGAACAGCCATTCAGCCCATCAACAATGTACTCACTCATGATGCCTTCCTAAATTAAAACTCTTTGGCCTCCATGCGGTCTATATCCAACAGTCCTCTGTAAGAATTAGATTAGATTCCCTACAGTGTGGAAACAGGCCCTTGGCCCAACAAGTCCACACCGACCCTCTGAAGAGTAATCCACCCAGTTCCATTTCCCTCTGGCTAATGCACCTAACACTACGGGCAATTTAGCATGGCCAATTCACCTGACCTGCACATCTTTGGACTGTGGGAGGAAACCGGAGCACCCGGAGGAAACCCACTCAGACACAGGGAGAATGTGCAAACTCCACACAGACAGTCACCCAAGGCTGGAATCGAACCTGAGGTGCTCTGAGGCAGCAGTGCCAACCACTGAGCCACCGTGCTGCCCTATAGATCCATTACCCTCTGAGAGGAGAAATTCCTCCTCATCTCTGTCTTAAATGTGGGACCCCTTGCTCTGAGACAATGTCCCCTGGTCCTAGACTCTCCCACAAGGGGAAACAACCTTATCACAACTACACTGTCAAATCCTCTTTTTTTTTAAATTTCAAAAATATACTTTATTCATAAAAATCTTTATATAAGTTCAAAGTCACTAGAGCAGTTTGATTCTGTACACTGTCTTTTTACATATGGAGAACAAACTAAGCCGAGGTGCCTCCTTCTAATCTAAGATACTATTTACGTATATTTGAGGCATCAGGATGGTCTGTTAACTGAACTGTTGCACTTCGGCAAAAAGACCTCAGATGGTGGTCTTTCCCCACTGCACCTTTACGGCAGCTGCCCCAGGCTTTGGTGCGTCCCTCAGCACGTCATCCTGAACCTTGGAATGTGCCAGTCTGCCACACTCACTCAGGATCAACTCCTTGCTGTGGAAGACCAATCCGTTTCAGGCAGACCGAAGGGCGTCTGTCACAGAGCTGGTGGTCCTCCAGGTGCAATGAATGTTCGTCGCCTTGTGGGGAACAGACTGTGGACCACAGTCACGGAGCTGCTCAGAATGAGCCCCGACAAAAACCACTGCATCTGTCTCCAGACTCTCTCTGCAAAGACACAATCCAGCAGGAGTTATGCGACAGTCTCTACCACAACCTCCCCCTCTAGAGTCAACCAGTAGTTCCAGACTTTTACTGAATTCAAATTCTACCAGCTGCCATGATAGGATTCGAACTTTGGTATCCAGGACATTACCTGAGTCTCTGGGTTAACAATCCAGTGGTAATACCACTGCACTGTCACCTTCCTGATTATACAATGCTCTACTTAGACCCTATGTCGGAGAAATTTGCCCAATAAAGTAGACCACACAAACCAGATCGGGTGAAATTGACAAGCTGTTTATTACAAGCGATATGGCTGGAAGAGAAATTGATAAGGCTGACGCAGCATTGACAGTCTGTGCAGGTAGATCAGAATTTCTCTTCCCCAAGCTGAGGAAGAAGCCAGTTTCTATAACAATCCTGTCCAGTGAGGCTAATTAGAAATGGGGAAAATACAATGTATCTGGAAATGGAGTATTCTAATTACAAGGATGCTAATCGGAAAACAGGTATCGGAGGAATGTCCTAACTCTCTCCACAAAGCAACATCCTGACAGTATCGATGCATTCGGAGCTTCCATTCCCCTTCTCAGGTAGGTGCTAGTGTCTCTTCCGGAGTGGTGAGGTGCTTCCATTGTCATGTCCTGGGAGCATGTCCTTACTGGTGCCTCTCTTTCTGACCTGTCCTTTGTGTGGCTTTGGTATTGCTGGGTTGTGAACTACCCTCAGGGCTTTGGGATAGCTGTGGTGCCCTGACATTGTTAATGGGTGCTGGGAAGTGTCTGCAAGTGTTGTCTAGTTTCACCTGTCAGCCTGCTTGGTCCCTGCTGAGGCATTCTGGGTGTTTTGGTACAGTTTGGCCAAGTTTGCTTTTGTGAGCCTATCGTTGGTTGGCAGGGTAGTAGATCTTTTTCCACACCCCATTTAGAACAGAGCTGGGCATCAAACCTTAGAAAGGTTTGACCCTGGAGAGAGTTCAACACAGGTTTATAAGGGTCATACCAGGACTTCAGGGGTTAAGATAGGATTTGAACCCCTGTGCCCAGAGCGTTACCCTCCTTCTCTGGATAATTAGTTCAATTACGTTATCACTATGTCACCACTTCAACACTGGTAAGGGGCAGGAGGTTGTGTCTTGAGGAGAGGTTTGATTGATGCTGTACAAGGTAAGATGGGGAAGCTGTTCCCCTGAGTATTTTCTCACGCCGTGACTGCACTTCAGGCTCAGATTGCAAACTTGGGCCCGAGCTCCTGATCAGGAAACAACATTTCCGAGTCGAGGGACGGCTCATTTTCACTCCAAGCCTGAACAGGAAAAGGCATCACTCCCGCTGGCCGATGCCATCAGCTGGCATAGCAGCTCGGTAATGAGTGATTGGCATTGCCAACAGACTCTCCTTTCTTCCCCCCCAGACAAAGCCCTTTTCATTAGTTTGGCAGAGATCGAGGGTGAGACCGACGAACAGGAATTTGCATTTCATCCCCTTGTTTGAACGACTCTGCAAGTGTCTGTGTAGCTTGGAAATGACCTTAGATTGATCCCTTTTTTTCTTGGGAAGGTTTTGTCATACTGGCCTGGGAACTGCATTCTCAATCTCCAGTTCAAATCTACGTCTAACCATTAACTAGGCACAAATCCTTCCTCTCTGAACTGACGTCCACAATAGACATGTTTCATTGTGTTGTGGCTTCTGTGTTGCGTTTGAAATACAACGTCCCTAGTTATGTAAAATTATTGAAACGAATGGTAAAAGACTCTTCTGTTTGGTTATCTTTCTCTCACATGTGCACACACACTCAAGTCTCTGAACTGGAAGATTGTGGGATTAAGACCCTCTCCCGAAATTGGATTCATCATTAGAGAGGTGTCCCAGTGTGCTTTCATCTCCAAAAAGATCTGACGGCATTGTTTGAAAAACAGGAGTGTCTGTCAGTAACATCCCCTTAACCAACTTCAGTCATGTAGATTAAAAGGAGGATTTCGCAAATACGTGAGATCGTAGAGTCTTAGAGATGCACAGTACGGAAACAGACCCTTCGTATTCAACCCGTCCATGCCAACCAGATATCCCAACCCAATCTAGTCCCATTTGCCAACACTTGGCCCATATCCCTCTAAACATTTGAAATAAAAATAGAAAGTGCTTGAGAAATTCAGCAGTTTTCGCAGCATCTATGAAGAGTGAAAGAGTGTTAATATTTTGAGTCCAAATGGACAGAGGGTGGTGGTGGAGGGTTGTTTTTCAGACCGGAGACCTGTGACCAATGAAGTGCCACAGGATCGGTGCTGGGTCCACTACGTTTTGTCATAGGAGGTATAGTTAATAAGTTTGCAGATGACACCAAAATTGGAGGTGTAGTGGACAGCGAAGAAGGTTACCTCCGAGTCCAACAGGATCTGGACCAGATGGGCCAATGGGCTGAGAAGTGGCAGATGGAGTTTAATTCAGATAAATGCGAGGTGCTGCATTTTGGGAAAGCAAGTCTTAGCAGGACTTATACACTTAATGGTAAGGCCCTAGGGAGTGTTGCTGAACAAAGAGACCTTGGAGTGCAGGTTCATAGCTCCTTGAAAGTACAGTTCCAGGTAGATAGGATAGTGAGGAAGGTGTTTGGTATGCTTTCCTTTATTGGTCAAAGTATTGAGTATCAGATTTGGGAGGTCATGTTGCGGCTGTATGGGACGTTGGTTGGACCACTTTAGGAATACTGCGTACAATTCTGGTCTCCTTCATATCGGAAAGATGTTGTGAAACTTGAAAGGGTTCAGAAAAGATTTACAAGGATGTTGCAAGGGTTGGAGGATCTGAGCTACAGGGAGAGGCTGAATAGGCTGAGGCTGTTTTCCCTGGAGAGTCGGAGGCTGAGGGGTGACCTTATAGAGGTTTATAAAATCATGAGGGAATGGGTAGGGTAAATAATCAAGGTCTTTTCCCTGGGGTGGGGGAGTCCAAAACAGGTGGGTATAGGTTTAGGGCGAGAGGGGAAAGATTTAAAAGGAAGCTGAGGGGTAACATTTTTGCACAGAGGATGGTACGTGTAGGGAACGAGCTGCCAGAGGAAGAGGAGGCTGGTACAATTACAACATTTAAAAGACATTTGGATGGGTACATTAATAGGAAGGGTTTGGAGGGATATGGGCCAAGTGCTGGCAAATGGGACTAGATTAATTTAGGATATCTGGCTGGCATGGATGAGTTGGACCAAAGGGTCTGTTTCTGTGCTGTACATCTCTATGACTCTACAATTCCATAGCTTGTCTTCAGAATTGAGATAAACTGGTGACAGTTCAACAGATTATAGAGTCATTAGTTACATTGCTGTTTTTGAGACACTATCATGTTTCTCTACATTACAAAGATCCTACAGAAATCCAATGACATAGTGCTCTGGGTCAGCCTAATATTGTGAAAGGTGCTATTTAAATGTAAACCTTGTGTCCTTACATGATGAGTAAAAGAAGTCACCACATTCTTACCAGACGTGTCATTGGAGAGAAATGACTGGTAGTGGTTTAACCGAAGGGTCACCACATCTCAGGTGAGGGGAAAGGTTGAGAACGAGAGCACAGGCAGTGGTGACCACAGGCAGTGCAGAAATTGCACCCACACTGTTGGTATCACTCAGTATCTCAAACCACCCAACCAAGCTAATCAAGCCCCATTTCACAATGAGTGTACACTTTGTAGCCGATAACAGAATATGTCCTTAAATAAAAACAGAGAATACTAGAGAAACTCAACAGGCCTGGCAGCATTTGTGCAGAGAGAAAAAGAGTTCATGTTTGGAATCCCTTCTTCATTCTCTCCACAGATGCTACAGACCTGCTGAGTTTCTTCGGCAGTCTCTGGGTTCATTCTAGATTTCCAGCATCCATGATATTTTGCATTTATTAGAAATCTCTTTTCAAGAGCTTCCGAGGGGATTAGAATTAGATTTTATTGATGGATGTACTCAAGTACACGGCTACATGAGTATCATAGAATCCCTACAACATCCCATTGAGGCCGTGTCGACCCATACCCCCACCCTCTCCCTGGAACCTGCATTTAACCCACCTCACCTGGGAATGGGCATTTAGCACCTAACCTGCACATAGATTCATGCAGCATGGAAACAGACCATGCCGAACATAATCCCAAACTAAACTAGTCCCACCTGCCCGCTCCTGGCCACAATCCCTCCAAACCTTTCCTCTTCATGTATCTATCCAAATATCTCATAAATTGTTGTAATTCTACTTGCATTCACCACTTCCTCAGGAAGTTCATTCCACACTTTGTGTAAAAATGTTGCCTCTTCCGTCGTTTTTAAATCTCTCCTCAAGGAGGTGCCTCCCCCGTCCCCCAGCCTTGAAATACAGGCTGTGGGAGCACGTCCACACAGTCACCCTAGGCTGAGGCAACACTGAACACTACGCTGCCCACAGTGGGAAGTGTACACAGTCACCATTCCCGGCGCCATCTTAGGTACAATGGTGCCTAGGTACAAAACCTTAGGTAAAAACAATGACTGCAGATGCTGGAAACCAGAGTCTAGATTAGACTGGTTCTGGAAAAGCACAGCAGTTCAGGCAGCATCCGAGGAGCAGGAAAATCGACGTTTCGGGCAAAAGCCCTTCATCAGGAATACAGGCAGAGAGCCTGAAGGGTGGGAAGATAAATGAGAGG
>NC_057734.1:3936328-3938607 GCF_004010195.1 Chiloscyllium plagiosum | reverse complement strand
ATTTGAAACTGGAGAACAGTATTGAGTCCTGCAGGCTGTGGTCTGCCCAGGCGGAAGCTGAGGTGTTGTTCCTCCAATTTGCGGTTTGATTCGTTGTGGCAATGGAGGAGGCCAACGTTGGTCATGTCAGAGGGGGAGGGGGAAGGGGAATTAAAATAGGCCGGGACTAGGAGGTCA
The DNA here is from genome assembly GCF_004010195.1 of Chiloscyllium plagiosum. Classification (NCBI taxonomy): domain Eukaryota; kingdom Metazoa; phylum Chordata; class Chondrichthyes; order Orectolobiformes; family Hemiscylliidae; genus Chiloscyllium; species Chiloscyllium plagiosum. The sequence continues at coordinate 3,938,430 of NC_057734.1, read as the reverse complement.
GGGCCCAACTGATACTCCCATTGTCAAGGGTAAGGTGGGGGTGCGGGGGAGGGGGGGGGGATGTACCTGTACAGAAGACTGTTGTCAGCAGGAAGGATGAGGAGGGGAGTTGGTATGTGACAGTCTTATTACAAAAAGTTAAAAATCACACAACATCAGGTTATAGTCCAACAGGTTTAATTGGAAGCACTAGCTTTCGGTGCGACGCTCCTTCATCAGGTGGTAGTCATTATTACAAAAAAAATGACTTTCAGTCCTTGCTTCAAGTGGGTCTCACTGACACACTGAAAAATAATCTCACTGTGAAGTTCAATTCATGTGAAATGTTTATACAGCAGCATTCACTGTGGCCACATGGTTCACAGGATATTGTAATGTGGAAAAATAGGCATAGAGCTGTACAGCTCAGAAACAGACCCTTTGGTCCAACCCGTCCATGCAACCAGATATCCCAACCCCTAATCTAGTCCCCTTTGCCAGCACTTGCCCATATCCCTCTAAACCTTTCCTATTCACATACCCATCCAGATGCCTTTTAAATGCTGTAATTGTACCAGCCTCCACCACTTCATCTGGCAGCTCATTCCATAGACACACCACCCTCTGTGTGAAAAGGTTGCCCCTTAGGTGTCTTTTATATCTTTCCCCTCTCATCCTAAGCCTGTACTCACCAGTCTATTTACCCTATTCATGCCCCTCATGATTTTATAAACCTCTATAAAGTCACCTCTCAGCCTCTGATGATCCAGGGAAATGTAGCATTCATGAGGCTCCCATTAGCTCCAAGTGACAGAGCAGCTATTTGCAAAGCGCTCCTTGTCCTGCGCTCCACACGTGCCCCGCCGAGTTTATTAATAGAACGGTCTATTAATGAAGTTGTAACATTTGCAGCTTCGCCTGGACGTGGGTGTGGAACTGATTCAGCAGAGTTTCCTGGGCACATCCAACATGGCTCCATCTCCAGCATGTTCACTGACTGGGAATAGTGATGATGCAGGGCTCCCGTTCCAAACCACGACCAGCAAATAAGGAGGTGGGCTTTAGTAAACACTCTGGCCTTGGCCTCTCAGGTGGGCAATGCTGTCTTCCTGGAGCTGGTTACCACTTTAACGAGAGAGAGAGAGAGAGAGGGAGTGCAACCCTTTAATTTTTAATTAGTATTCCCAGCTCGCCCCTCTCCCAGAATGATAAGGTCTGCTGCCTTCATTATTTCGAGAATCTACCATTAACAGGAATGGAAATGGATCAGGCTGATACAAAGGGATGCAGAAGGTTAGAATATTCTCCCACATTATCTTTATCTCACCCCCCTCCCCTGCACTGGAAAGCAAAATGTGGAAATCTGAAATGAAACAAAACAAAATACGTCTATGAAGAGGGGGGGAGAGAGAGAGAGAGAGACAGGGCTGATAACTGAGAGGGTTGAAAGTAGAGCTAACTCTGATTTCTCTCCACTGATGCGACCAGACCTGCTGAGCTTCTCCAGTAATTTCTGCTTTAGTTTCTGATTTCCATTGTCCGCAGTTATAGGACTCATACAGCACGGAAAGAGACCCTCCGGTCCATCCAGTCCATGCCCAACATAATCCCAAACTAAACTAGTCCCCACCTGCCTGCTCCTGGCCCATATGCCTCCAGACCTTTCCTCTTCATGTACTTATCCAAATGTACCCACATCCACCACTTCCTCAGGAAGTTCATACCACACAGGAACCATCGTGTCTTTTTTAAATCTCTCTCTCACCTTAAAAATGTGTCCCCTTATCTTGAAATCCCCCATCCCAGGGAAAAGACAATTACCATTCACTCTATCTGTACCCCTCATTATTTTAGAAACTTCCATCGGATCGCCTCTCAACCTCCTACACTCCAGTGAAAAAAGTCCCAGCTTTTCTTTATAGCTCATTTGTGATTTTTTTTGTTTAATGTTCTGGGGACCTGAGTTCAAACCCAGTCATGGAAGATACTGGAACTTGAGTTGAAACTTGAAAAATCTACAGTTCAGAGATGATGGGGGATTGTTGGGGGGAAACTGTCAGGTTCTCTGATGGAAATCTGCTGTTGTACACGTGATTCTGGGCACATCAAATATGACTGGCCCT
>NC_057734.1:3909844-3935828 GCF_004010195.1 Chiloscyllium plagiosum | reverse complement strand
CCCAATCCCAGAGTAACCCCCGTCCCCAATCCCGGAGTAACTCTCATCCCCAATCCCAGTGTAACCCTGTCTCCAATCCCAGTGTAACCCCGTCCCCAATCCCAGTGTAACCCCATCCCCAATACCAGAGTAACCCCTGTTCCCAATTCCAATGTAACCCCTGTCCCCAATATCAGGGTAACCCCGTCCCCAATCCCAGTGTAACCCAGATCTCTGCATGTGAGGGATCTGTAATCTGCTCCCGGTTACTGGAACCCACCTAACACTCGAGAATCTTAAGGTGCCACTTGGTCCGACATAGCTGTGCTAGCCCTTCAGCACCATGACTTGCGGCAGACCTGCCAGTTTGCATTGTTTATGCAAATCTGTTTTGGGAGGTGGGAAAAAGACTGGCTTTAATTGGCTAACGCTGTGGAGGGGCTAGTGCAGACCTGATGGGCCGAATTGCGCCCCTACCCCCCCCCTTGGGTGTCATCTAACTGAACTTGGAGGGTCAGTGCCAGTCAGTCCCTCTTCTAATATTCTACCCCACCCCACCAATGGCCCATTTGCTCAATTATCCATAAAGGCGCTGTACAAATGTCGATCTGTAGAAATGTAGATCTGTAAAGTTGTATCTTATTAAATGGGCCTTTATATAAAAAAACAGCAAGTGAGGAAGCTAAAACAAGACGGGAATTTTGAAGGGAATCCGACCTCTAGCTGCTGCTGTCAGTAGTCTGTCGGTATTGGTTCTTGCCCAAGCTCCTGTTGGTTAAAAAATGGAACATGTTTCCACAATGTCCTTACAAGCCTCACATTCCATTATGCGATGACACGTGTGTCGCCAAACCTGTTGGGAAACGAGAGTTGCTAAAACAAAAGTCAAAAACTGTGATGGGGGAGTGAGTGCTCCTTTCCACAGTTGAGTGAAATGTAGTGAAAAATACAGCAAAAGGGATTTAATTCTGTTGTTGGTGAAGCTGCAGTTGGCTGTGCAATCACTACCTTTGGATAAGGCTCTGTGTACAGGGAGAAAGTGAGGACTGCAGATGCTGGAGATCAGAGTCAAGAGTGCGGTGCTGGAAAAGCACAGCAGGTCAGGCAGCGTCTGAGGGGCAGGAGTACAAAGTGCTTTCACAGAGCACAGACTGCGCAGCCTCCCGGTTGACCCTGTCCTCTATCATGGAGGTCTAAGACGACAGAACAAGGGAGAGGCTGGACCAGCCGCTATCTCTGGATGAGCTGACCAAGGCCCTCGGGTCCTTTGAGAAGAATAAAGTGACTGCTTACTGATTGAGTTCTACTCTACTCTTTGGGACTTGATTGGCTGGGACTTGCTGGAGGTGTATGTCTGTACAGGATCCTGCAAACTCTCAAAGTAAACAAAACCAGAAATCGCTGGAAAAGCACAGCATCTGTGGAGAGAAAGCAGAGTTAAGTGTGTAACGGTGTTAAAAACAGCTTTTCCAGAACTTTCTGTTTTTGTCTGTGATTTACAGTGTCCGCAGTATTTTTTTCTCACAAAGTAAACATTTGGTATTATCCCTGAAACGTAAATTAAACATCCAGCTTAACGAGATGTTCCTTGTCCATTAAAGCTTGCTTCCTTTAAAGTTAATATTTAACAGCAATTAGTTGCTGGGAACTGAGTCCATCTCTCCTGCAGCTGTCTCTGTCTGAATGCTGGAGAGCAAGCTATTCCTCAAGCTGGGAATGATGGATCCCTCTCTGATTTTCGGCCCCCAAAGTGGGGTGGATGGTGGGGGGGCACCCAGATAGTGAGACTTCCCGTCGAAATCTCATCGTTGATGGTGGGCTCCAGGGTGGGGGAAGTGGCGAGTCAGCGTCAGAGCACTGTGGGCTAGTCTCTGGGGGATGGGGAGAATGGCCCACAGTCAGAATGAACTGTCAGGATGTGTGTGCGTGTGTGAGAGAGCTAACAGCAGTGAGAAACCATTGCATCTGTTCAGGGGCTGGGGAAATGGTGGAGGTTGGGGGGCTGGCAAGGGAGTTTATAAGATGAAGTGACCATTTTAAAAAAAGTGTAAATTCCTCCCTCATTAAATGCACTTTCACTACGTCTCCATTGAATCCTTTGAGCACATTAGGTCAGTATTGATGGACTTAAGCACCTTTTCCTGCTTTGAATAGATTAAGAAGGCCGCAGTCCTAGCACAGGGAGTGGTTATAGCATAGAAGTAGGCCATTCGGCCCACCCAGCCATTCAGTAAGATCATAACTGCTCTGATCATCCCCAATCCTCCTCTCCTTGCCTTATCTCCAGTTCCCGCAAGAGCATCTTTTACCAAAATCTGCTCTCGCTGGGTTGCTGTAGGGTTTTTAAACAGCATGCAAAGAGACCCTTTGACCCACCTCGTCCAGGCAGGTCTCTGTCTATTCTGATCCCACTTTCCGGCATTTGGCCTTGTTCGTTTTGAGCTTTCAAGTGTTTACCTCCAGACTTCTTCAAAGCCTTGCTGTTTCCTGCCTGTCTCACCTGCCTGTAGCACAGAGAGTTCCCAGATGCCTGCCACCCTCTGGGTGATAGGAGTTCCTCAGCTCCCAGTCTCTTCAGGTGCCTATCCAATTCCCTTTTGAAAGTCACGATTAAGTTGGATGGCATCCTACCCAAGCCCCACTGTATTCTGTGTGCCACTAGACCTTCCTGTCCCTTGTGGGTGAGGGTACAGTCACAACATTTAAAAAACATTTGGATCGGTATATGAATAGGAAAGGTTTGGAGGGATATGAGCCAGGAGCTGGTTTGAGATTATGGTCGGCATGGCCTGGTTAGACCGGAGGGTCTATTTCCGTGTTGTATGACTCCAAGACTGTGTCAATGGTCAGTGATTGCCCTAGTTACCAGCCTCAGGCTGGAGGATCAGGTGCCAATCAGTCTGCCCACCAGGTTAACCTGGGGTGAGCAGCTTGTTACCTCAGAGGAGGGGTCCTTCAATCAATGCCACTCCGTTCTTGATGACGAGAGTAGCCCACTAGGACTGCCCTGCTTCCCACCACCCCAGCACCTATGTTTCTGAGTCCTTGCCCCTCTCTCCCTGCAAACATGTTACATTAGTCAGCCGAGCCCCTGGATGTCCCCATTATCTGTCTGACAGACACAGCCTCCTTTCTGTCACTCCTGAACGTGAGAATTACTGACGTAAGATTAACCCCACCATATTGAACAGGAATCCTTCCTGGGAGGGGGTCCTAATTTCGGGTGACATCCTTTCCCCCACCACTTTCCGCCCCCAAGATTGGTGTTAGATTTGCCAAACCTTGCCTTAAACAGGTCTCTCACTGGGTCTCTGGCCCAGCTAACGAGCCCCTCACCCCTCCCATCAGATTCTGTTCTTATTTGGGAATGTACTTCCCTTGTGTGGTTCAGTCAGTATATGGTAAAAACAATGATGCTGCCTGAACTGCTGTGCTGTTCCAGCCTCAGTCAGTATATGTGCTAGACCGGACCATATGTAATGAACAGTGCGGAGTTCCTCTCACACTGCTCCTGTTTTCACACCAGCCCATCTGTCTCTGCTGTCAGTACTTTTGTCTAAATCAGGAACTCAGTTCAATGGTCAGGGGTGATCGAGTCACTTTCCTAAGGCCAGCAATTATCATTGAACATATTCTGAAAGTGCAACAGTTTGATCACCTTGTGGTTCTCTGCACCAAATGGAGGTTGACCAAATTCTCCATCATCTGTTTGGCTAGCTGTTAACTCCGTCAAACAACTATTTTCCCCCCATCCCCAAATTCTCTTTAACATCCCACCTTGGTTGTATTCTCTTCCAACTTCCTATGTCAGGCAGAAGATATCAAAGCTTAAACACATGTACCAACAGATTCAACAACAGCTTCTTCCCCAATGTTATCAGACTTCTGAAAGGATCTCTCAAGTTTTAAATGTAATGTTAATCCCACTCTTTGTGCACTTTCTTTGCCGCTGTAACATTGTATTCCTCTCTCTGTTCTATCACCCTAATGACCTTTGTATGGTATGATTTGCCTGTACTAAGAAAAAACCAAACCTTTCACTGTGCCTAGGTACATGTGACAATAACGAATTAAATTAAATCGAATCAAATCAGGAGGATTTCTTCCCCATTACTCTCAGCAGTGCTTTGGGGATTAATCTTCATTGGCTGGAGACACCAGGACAATCTCAAAGTACCGGCAAAACTACTTAGGGGTTTGGCGATACTCATATGGATGTGACTGATTTGGCTGGTCATTTCTCATTACCCTGAGAGGGTAGCAATGAGCTGCCCTCTTGCATCATCACCGTTCTCGAGAAAATAATGAAAACCAAAACTGTCACGCTGAAGGAATAGTGACCTGTGTCCAAATTAAGGTGCTGGGTGATTTGCAGCAGAACTTGGTTGTGGTAGTGTTCCCATATCTTAGAGGTAGAGGTTACAGAGATAATTTGGGCCCCACAGAGATCAGTCAGTCTTAAAGGAAATTCAGATTTCTAGTTCAATCACTTAAAGAATGACACCACAAAGGCAGAAATCACACACGACACCAGGTTATAATCCAACAGGTTTAGTTGAAATCTCAAACTTTTGGAGCACTGCCCCTTCATCAAGTGAAGCCACTTCATCTGACAGAGGAGCAGCGCTCCGAAAACTCATGATTTCAAATAAACCTGTTGGACTATAACCTGGTGTCATGTGACTTCTGACTTGATCCACTCCAATCCAACACTGGCACCTCCACATCGTGACCACAAAATCTCACATTTTAACGTGTTTACTGTAACAAAAGACTACGCACACTATTGACTAAACACTTTGTAGGCACCTTATGCTTCTAAAGTTGGAGAGGTACATTCCACTTTTATATTTATCACTCTTCATATTCTCCACAGATGTCTTTATAGTCCTTAGGGCAAATTAATGGTTGTTCCCAGTTTTCAATGGATTTCCATTTCCTTGTTTCAAACATAGTCGCTCCAAGTGACCACTTCCAGGTGATTCCCTTTGTTTTTGGAGACTTGCCTAAATCCATGACTGGTTGTGCCCCCCTAGATGCATCACACAGAATCCTTCTATGGCAGTGGGGTGTATCTGTTTGACTAGACAGAGACTTTCCTCCTCCTGCATTTGGCTGTAGAGATTCACAAAGCCAAGCGTCTTCTCTCTGCTGACCACTGATAACTGACCTGCATCAATTTTGTAGGGGAGCCTGATCTCAAGAAATGACTTCCTCTGTACTCTGCTCCCATGACAATGTGAACACATCAACCTTGTTCATGGAGAAGAGCTGGTTAGTCAATTCTTTTTAATCTGGTAACCCGCTATTTCCAATAACTTTCTGAGACTGAGGGGCTCAGAATCTATGCATCATGAACTCAGGGCTTACTGCCATTGCCCTTAATGAACATCTTACAGCATTGCCTCAGCAACACAATCTGGCCTCTCTGTGATCTTTGACCATTTCAGGCATGTTGTCAAGGTGACCGCGGAATGGGTCACATGATCCACCTCCCTTTTATCTTAAAGACTCTGTTCCAAACCACAACACACTCCTAACCCTCCCAGGTATAGCAGGATGAAGACGCAGTTGAAGCAAGAATGGGAAGGCAGGGATTTTGCAGAGCAACCTGTCAATCAACAAGGACTACTTGCATTTGTATAGCACCTCTAATGTAGTAAGACTGTGGAACGGTTGCAGTGGAGATTTCCTAGAAATTCTACCAGAAATTGAAGGTTCAGTTCCACAGAGAGACTGGAGAAACTGGAGTTTGCTTTGGCACAGAGAAAGGAGTTGATAGATTATATAAAGCGTTTCAAAGCCACAATGGTTGATGGTAAAGTGTGGAGGTGGAATGCCTTTTCCAGTGGGCAAAGAGTTGTTAAACAAGGGGACAGTGACATGTATTCATTGGAAAAAGTGCTAGTGGGGAGATAAGGTGAATCTCTTGTGCACAGTGAGTAGTTAGGCTTTGGAAAACACTTCCCAAAAAGGCAGTGAAGCCGATGCAATAAGGAATTGGATAAACATCTGGCAAGGGGAGAGAAAGCGGGAGAGTGTGATATCATTAAAAGAAAGCGCCAGCATAGGTGAGATGGACTGGCTGGCCTCATTCAGTGCTGTAACCATTCCATAATTTGAGAAACTTTCCAAAGCATTTCCCTGGAGTGGCACCAGATAAAACATTGACACAGTTGCCAATAACGAGGTGGCAGTGAACAGCTTAAAGGTGATTGAGAGCCAGAGAGGTTCAGGAAGGGGGGTTATGAATATTACAACCACAGTGTGTTCATACTGGAAGTGCTGAGTGCTGTTGCAGTCATTGCCACCCAGGTGAGTGGCAAATACGCTCTTTACTCAAGGTTTGTGGATGGGATGCCAGTGGTTTGTCAGTGAGCCACTTACTGTGGTGTTCAACCTCTGCTTTGCTCTCCATGCTCTCTGCCTCTGATCATGGGTGAATAGTTGAACTCAGTACCTCCCCAGGTGCCCGAAAAATGGACGTTTGCGAAATTAGATCAGGCCGGCTGTGATGCTCCCTGCAGCAGAATAGCCTTCAGACCTAACCATTTGGGCTCTGATGTAGAAAGCTTGGAAGACTTGGCTGGAGTTTGTAACTCCATGATTTAGCCCTGTCCAGGGATCTTCACTCTGTATCGAACCCCATGCTAATACTGTCCTGGGAATGTTTGATGGGATGGGGGTGTGTGCCTGGGGGGTGTCATGGAGTGAATGGAAAACTGCAGGAGGAAGGCAGAGTGAGTGGTGGTGGAGCATTACATACGTCCCTCCCTCTATTTCACTGCTATCTCCCTCCGTTGTCTCCAATAGACCGTGCAACAGCAACCAGACCCTCATGGAGCTGCTTAAGCACTGCATGGATTGCCGCCCTGTAATCGAGACATTAGTGGCCCCAGCATCAAAGTGTGGAACACGTCCAATTACAGTTTTATAGCCCGCACTGTTTTAATTACGGGAACACAAATGAATAGAAGTTTGGAATTCCATAAACCAATATTATTTGTACACCTGTGGCGTTCACTCCATTTTTAGCCCAGGAACTTAAGCTGTAGGTTCAAAGAATTCCTTTCTGTAGTTTGTTTCAGCCTGATTCAATGCATTGTGTACAGTCACTGCCTCATATAAAATATTACAGCAGCTTGAAACATAGGAGGCTATTTCACCTCTCAACTCTGACCTGGCATCCAACACAGTTATGCATTAACCGTGACCTAATTCCATAGTTGTTCCATATCCCTTAATGTGTTTGCTTAGCAAAAATCTATCAATCGCAGATTTAAAATGAACAATTGATCAAGTGTCATTGCTGGAAGAGATTTCTCTTCACCCTCCAACTGTGAAAAGCATTCTTTTTCACATCCCTCAAAGGTCTGCAGTTAGTTTTTCGACTGCACTTCACTCCACCCTTCCACCTCACCAGAACTCGACTCTCCAAACAACATACCGAGTTTTTCTGTATCTGCCCTGTCAGTAAACCCTCGCATTATGAACATTTTCTTCAAATCACTAGTCTAAATTCCAAAGAATGGAACCCTCGTTAGTGTAAAGCCTCCTTGTAACTTAACCCCGGGGGTCCACATCTTATTCTCGTTGCACTTTCCAAGGTGTGGTCGCTCAGACACAAAGACTGTTAGCAGCAAGCGACCACACATCTACCTCCATTGTGTCCTTATGCTAACATGCATCCACTGTTTTAAATCAAAACTAAATGTCCCTTGATACTGTCCCCATCCAAAACTCCTAGAACAGGGACAGCGTGGGGCCAGATACACAGTAAAGATCCCTCTACTATTTTCCACTCAAAGGTAAACCGTAGGTAAAGCTCCTCCAACAATGTCCCCATCAAACATTCCCAGGACAGTGACAGCACGGGGCTAGATACACAGTAAAGATCCCTCTACTCTTTCCAACTTTAAATAAACTCTGCGCTCGAACCAACTGAAGATAAATCTCCTTCTAGTCTTTTAAACTGAAAGTAAACTGTAGGTAAAGCTCTCCTGATGCTGTCTCCAACAAACACTCTCAGGACAGGCGTGGCACAAGATCAGATACAGAGTAAAGCTCCCCCTGCTCTTTTAAACTTTTAGTACAGCTGCTTCTACACTGTCCCCATCAAACACACTCAGGACAGGTACAGCACAAGATCAGATACAAAGTGAAGCTCTCTCTACACTTTTCGCCTGAAAGTTAAACTGCTGATGTTTCTTCCACACCCAGACTGTGTCACATTGGGTGGAGCTTGATACAGCTTCTTCATTAACACTTTCAGCACCATGAGCTTCTGAAACAGAAACCTCCCACAATGCCCTGAGCAGAGTTGTCAACCTCTGTACTCCTTAACACGTAGGGTCATAGAGTCAGTGAGATGTACAGCACAGAAACAGACCCTTTATTTCAACTCATCCATGCTGACCAGATATCCTAAATTAATCTAGTCCCACCTGCCAGAACCTGGCCCATATCCCTCCAAACCCTTCCTATTCATATACCCATCCAGGTGCCTTTTGAATGTTGCAATTGTACCAGTCTCCACCATTTCCTCTGGCAGCTCATTCCATACACGTACCACCCTCTGTGTGAAAAAGTTGGCCCTTAGGTCTCTTTTATATCTTTCCCCTCTCACCCTAAACCTATGCCCTCTAGTTCTGGACTCGCCCAAACCAGGGAAAAGACTTTGTATATTTATCCTATCCATGCCCCTCATGATTTTATAAGCCTCTATAAAGTCACCCCTCAGCCTCCGTCGCTCCAGGGAAAACAGCTCCAACCTGTTCAGCCTCTCCCTATAGCTCAAATCCTCCAACCCTGGCAACATCCTTGTAAATTCTTTTCTGAACCCTTTCAAATTTCACAGCGTCTTTCTGATAGGAAGGAGACAAGACTAAACAAGATATCAAAAGTCAATAATATAAATGTTGAAATAACCTCTTGAAATCCGAGACTGCAACAGAAAATGCAGGAAGTAGTCAGCAGACTGGGTATCAGCTGTGGAGATTGCAAAACAGCTAACAACAATAACTTGCATTTATATAACCCTTTCAATGTACTAAAATGTCCCAAGGCAGCTCACACGAGTGTTACTGGTTTGCTATTGAGTCACATAGGAAGAATATTGCCACGGCTGGAGGATGTGATCTATGGAGAGAAGCTAAATAGGGCTGTTTTCCCTGGAGCACCGGAGACTGAGGGATGACTTTATAGAGGTTTATAAAATCACGAGGGGCATGGATAGGATAAATAGATAAGGTCTTTTCCCTGGGATGTATGAGTCCAGAACTAGAGGGCACAGGTTTAAGATGAGAGGGGAAAGATATAAAAGAAACCTAAGGGGCAACTTTTTCACACAGAGGGTGGTACGTGTATGGAATGAGCTGCCAGAGGAAGTGGTGGAGACTGGTACAATTACAACATTTAAAAGGCATCTGGATGGGTACATGAATAGGGAGGGTTTGGAGGGACATGGGCCGGGTGCTGGCAGGTGGGACTAGATTAATTTAGGATATCTGGTCGGCATGGACGGGTTGGACCGAAGGGTCTGTACATCTGTCTGACTGTAATTGAGGATACATGGTGCAAACCTTGGTCAGTGAGGCAGGCTGTAAGGAGAAGGGAGAGAGTCTTTAATGTGAAAGTGAGGACTGCAGATGCTGGAGATCAGAGTCGAGAGGGTGGTGCTGGAAAAGCACAGCAGGTCAGGCAGCATCCGAGGAGCGGGAGAATCGACGTTTTGGGCAAGAGTCCTTCATCAGGAAAAGCGAGCCTTTAAGGGCTGGGCTGCTGTAGGGTACAGCACCCGATGAGGTTAGAATTAGCGATGCGCAAGAGGCAAAAATAACATACAAACAGAAATGAAGAGGTTCTATCTGCTGTGAAAGACTAAGTAGGTTGGAGCAGTATGGTGGCCCAGTGGTTGGTACTACTGCTGCCTCTCAGCGCCAGGGACCCCGGTTCGATCCCAGCCTCGGGCAACTGTCTGCATGGAGTTTGCATGTTCTCTCTGTGTCTGCATGGGTTTCCTCCCACAGTCCAAAGATGTACAGGTTAGGGTGAATTGGCCATGGGAAATGCAGGGGTAGGGTATGGGTTTAGATGGGATTCTCTTTGGAGGGTTGGGTGGGCCAAATGGCCTCCTTCCACACTCAAGGGATTCTATGATTTTTGTTTTCTCTCCAGCACAGAGAAAGCTGAGGGGCTGATCTGATGGAAATCTTTGATATTCCGAAAGTTGGTTGACAGAGTCAGTGTGGAGATGATGTTTTTGGTCGGGGGTGAGAGGAGAGTGAGGAGCTGTTGATACAATATGAATGAATCCGATCAGGAATACAGGATGAAGGTCTTCAGCCAGAGAATGTTGAACTTGCGTTGAGAATATTATTTGAGGGAAATCTTGCTGAACACAAGGAGGGAAAGGGAATGGTGATGGGGTGAGATGAAAAAGGGACACAAGGAGGAGCATAAATGTGGCGTGAATGGCCTTTTCCTGTGCTTTGGTATGGAAAGGGTAAGATTATATCCACACCTCTCTGTTGTTTTCAATCCTCTCCAAGGCTGCTGTGTTGGGGATGAGAGGAAAACCTCTTTGCTCCATCATTCCCATTTCCATTCGAGATGGTGCTGGCCACTAATCGTGGCTCCTTATCAATTCTTAGAAACACTGATTGTCAAAATACACCAGCAATCGGGACTCAGCTGAGTGCTTCCATATGTGGGAGAGGAAGTCTCAAAGAAAGTTATGAGCTAACACGGAACTGACCCCCCCCCACCCAAAAACATGTGTCACAAAATCTGTAATTCCTACTGTCAATGTGAGCAACATCTGTCAGCAAGTGTCAGAACATGGTCCTCCCCCTCTACTCCCACTCCCCTCCACTCACCTCCCCCCCTCTCCCACCCCCTCCACTCTCCTCCCATCGCCTGCCTGCCAAAGACCTTGAACCATGTTGGGATACTGCACAGGCACTTTGCGAGGGAGACTGGGGTGGGTGGGGGGATGAACCCGGCTATTTGACTCCAGGGATTGAATTCTATCTTGTCCTCCTCTGTACATCAAGGAACGCTGACAGAAATGAAACTGTGCAGATGTATTCTGCTCATGGCGGAAATACAAAAGCGCGGGATGGGTCAGCAAAGTTTTACAGGGATTGTAGAATTGCAGTATTGTTATTGGACTGGTAATCGAGAAACCTGGCCTGAAATCTGGACCGTCGCGTTCAAATCCCACCACTGTAGCTGCAGGACTTCGAATTCAATTGTTAAATCTGGGATAAAAATAAATCTCAAGAACAGGGATCATGAAATTACTGGATCATTGTAAAACAAAAACTCATAAGATCTCATTTGGGGTGCCGTGGTGGCTCAGTGGTTAGCACTGCTGCCTCACAGCACCAGGGACTCCGGTTCGACTCCACCCTCAGGCCACTCTCTGTGTGGAGGTTGCCCATTCTCCCCGTGTCTGCCGTGGGGTTCCTCCGGGTGCTCCGGTTTCCTCCCACAATCCCAAGATGAGCAGGTTAGGGTGGATTGGCCATGCTAAATTGCCCATAGTGTTCAGGGATATGCAGGAGAAGTGGATTAGTCATGGTCAATGCAGAGATAGCATTGGGTGGGATGCTCCTTGGAGAGTCAGTGCACACTCAATGGGCTGAATGGCCTCTTTCCTGGTTCAACGAGTAGATTAATTAATGCCCTTTGGGGAGGAAAAGCAGCTGTCCCGACCTGGTCTGGTCTACACGTAACTCCAGACCCACCCCAGTGTAGTTAGCCCTTCCCTGCCCCCTGAGTAGGTATGGCCTGCCACTTGATTGTAGGTAATTCACCACAACCACTGCCTCAAGAGTCTTCGGGGCTGGGCAATAAAAGCTGGGCTCACTGCCAATGGTCCCAGGTTTGGAGAGAATTTTAATAAGGGCTTCTGTTATATTTCTCTATTTGTGAGCCAGGCCTAATCCGCTTACGGTAAACAAACCAACATTTGTGACAAACATAACCAAATCATTAAATGCCTCACAGAGTGGCTTGCATTTACATTTCATTCGCATGGCGCCTTTTACAATTTCTGGACATTCCAGGATTTGTGTTCAGGATATTGGTTGGGGTTAGGGGTGTAAATATTGGCCCGAATACCATGAACTACACCGTGCACCGCTTTGAATAGCGTCGAGGGGTCTTTTACATTCACCAGAGGGAGGGATGATAGGGAGTTTCTTAAATGCAGTAGATTATCTAGTAAACAGCACCTCTGACAGTGCAGCACTGCTTCGGTGTTGCAGTGGAGTGTCAACCTGGATTCTATCTGTCCAAGTTGAAGAATGGGTAACTTGAAGACACCAGCCTTGTTACCAGCTGTGGCTGTGCCATACAGTCTGGCCCTCCACACCCAGACCGGATAGTCCTATTTCTGCTATGTTTTACAGTTGCTAGTTTGTCCTGTTTGGGGTTTGGAAATTGCTGTTTTTGCCCTACTGGCTCTTTGACATGGCAATTGTTTGATATAAGCAGCTCGAGATTAATGGGAACATAGATCTAAACGGTACAGTTGGCCAGTGAGACTCCATGGGGAACACCTACGCAACACATGAAGATAAAAGCATGAACAATGACCCTCCAAGTATTGCTTGTATGCTGCCAATTCTGCACTTGCAATCTAATGATCACAACTTTTAAACAAACTTGTTATTTGCGTTTAAACATCTGGACCATGTTTCCTGATCGTTTTTGTTTCTGTCATGAGAAAGTACCCATTTCAAATAGCTGACCCACAAAAGTGCTTCATTGTTCTGTTACACAACTCTGTGTAATGCATCAATGTCCTTCTGCAGACTGAGAGTCAAGCGTGAATATAATTGATCCATAATTTACTGTCAAGGGAGCACTCGGGCTAATACTGCTCACTATTATTTACAGGTAAATGGTGAGTAAACTTAGGTGATTGACTGGAGCTCAGTTAGAAAGTAGACCCCTGAAAGTTGCTGCTGGAAGATATATGCTGCATTATAACAAGGATGCATATGTTAATGAAATGATTATGTTTTATGACCGTGTGACACTGAGGTTAGCAGCCACATGTGAAAGCAAAGTGTTCAAGTCCTGTATTACTTATTGCATTGTTGGCATCATAAAAAATGTTAGAATGCAATAAGTTTGAAATGCATTTGTTATTTACCAATGGCACAGAGGTAATAATGTACTATATTTGTCATGGCATTATTTGAATGTAGACAGTAGGGGAATATAGAGGATGTCAGTTGGGTTTGAAGTATTCAGTCTATGGGCTAGATTTTGACATTGTGTGATAGTGAGAAATGAGTGACAGAGAATGGGCTGGCCTGCTCCTGAGGAGATACAAATGGGTAGGGGTTAAAACTGCAAAGGGCTGTTGATTTACTCTCTGCTTTTTCACATTAGAGCATATTATGACATTGGCCATATCTTAGGTGATATGTAGAGAGTGCTGGAAGGATGTGCAGATTCGAGAGCTGGGAAAGCATAGCAGGTCAGACAGCATCCGAGGAGCAGGAGAATCGACATTTCAGGCATAAATCCTTCATCAGGAAACGTCGATTCTCCTGCTCCTCAGATGCTGCCTGACCGGCTGTACTTTTCCAGCGCCTCACTCTCGATTCTGATCTCCAGCATCTGCAGTGCTCACCTTCTTCCAGGATGTGCAGATTGACAAGTAACCATTTCGGAGGCTCAAACCCCACTCTGGCACTCGAGTACAAAAGTACAGCTGACACACCAGTACCGAGGGAGAGCTGCACTGTCAGAGGTGCAGGTTTTTGGTTAAGTCATGAAACTGCAAATGTGTCTGTGCTCTCAGGTAGATGTGAAAGGTCCAATGACACATTTGAAGAAGAGCAAGAAGTTACTTGTTCTCCTGGCCAACATTTATCCCTGATCAGCATCACAAAAAACACATTATCGGACATTATCACATTGCTGGGAGCTTGCTGGGCATAAATTGGCTTCCATCTTTCCTGAAGAAGGGCTTATGCCCGAAACGTCAATTCTCCTTCTCCTTTGATGCTTCCTGACTTGCTGCGCTTTTCCAGCAACACATTTTTAAGCTCTGATCCCCAGCATGTGCAGTCCTCACTTTCTCCTAGTTGATTTCCATCCTTTCTGCACTAGAACAGTAACTGTACATCAACATGTTGACTGCAAAGTGCTTTAGGATGTCTCAAAGGAGTGGAAATTAATTTCAAGTGGTATCTAGATACCCTAGTGGTATAATCACGGGACTATTAATCCAGAGACCCAGGTAATATTCTGGGGACCTGGGTTTGAGTCCTGCCATGCTGGAATTTGAATTCAACTTTTAAAAAAAAATCTGGAATTAAGAATTTAATGATGACCATGAATCCATTGTTGATTGTAACCCATCGGGTTCACTAATGTCCTTTAGGCAAGGAAATGGCCATCCTTATCTGGTCTGGACTATATGTGACTCCAACCCCACAGCAATGGGGCTGACTCTTAACTTCCCTCTGGGCAATTAGGGATGGGGCAATAATCACTGGCCTAGCCAGCGACGCCCTCCTCCATTGACTGATTAATAATCATGGTCAGCAGAGACACAGTGGGCCAAAGGGCCTGTTCCTGTGCTGTTCTATGTTCTATATTCTATAAAATGGTGCCATGGAATGTTTTGCCAGAGGGGGTAGGTAGGGCCTAGGTTTCACATCTTTTTGAAAAGGCAGCAGTATAGCACTCCCTCAGTACTGCGTTGGCTTCATCACCCAGACCTTGTGCTGGACTGGAAGCTGAATGCATAATCTTCTGTCACAGAAGTGAGGCCAATCCTCAAGGTAAAAACTTTTCAAAACCTCTCATTACCTTTCTCATCGCAACTGTTTTCTAAAAATAAAAGAAAAGATCATGTCCACACACTCTCTAATCTGCTGTAGAATCCTTTGTTATTTTGTGTCTGAGGATTTTGAGAAGGTAGTACTTATTGATTGCCCACCAACTGGTGAATAGTTTGGCCAGTCTGTGCCCAGTAGATTCTCCCACAAATGGCACAAGTAAAGAGGTAGTTGCTGCTGGGACAATTGGATCCATCCTTCTCCCTCCTTCCTCTATCTAGTGGTTCTTTGCTCAGTCTTAAGGGGTGTGCTGTTCTCCTGATGGATCGTTAGCCTGTACACCCCACTGGCAATGGTCGATGAGACACACAGAGAGAGCAATTGTTTGCAGGTACCCCTTGAAATGTCTGTGTTGGAGCCTCTCGGTTCCATTTGCCAGTGAACAGCTCTCTGTCCATCACACAGTCTCAGGCAGGCCACTGTCGTCTATTCCTGGAACGTTACCTGCACAATTCTGTACAATCAGAGCTTGTCTTTGTCTTTGAAAACCACATTAATGGGCATGAACTGTGCTGGTAACATGATGATTCGCACATCTGTGTCTTAGTATTAGCTAAGGCTTGAGTGAAATGATGTCATATCAGGCTCCGAGCCAAGAGGCTTTTATCCACAAGTAAAATGAGATCCTATCTCTTGTTGCAGACAGGACCCAGAGTTTCATTCTTACATCGTATTTTACAGCTCCCATACATGACAGGATATTGTTCCCGCTGTTTCATCTGCCTCCCCTTTTTTGATGGTGGCGACATGTTACCGTTCCCTCAATGAGTCGTGGTTGCCATGGTAACTTTTGCATCCATGTTGTAGTCTGGAGCTAGGAACATTCATGCTAGATGCTTCAGTCAGGAATCTCTTGCTCTGGCCTCAGAGGTCAGGTTTGAACCTGGTGCATCTAGCTCAGAGGTTGGGACACTACCCACTGCATGACAAGGCTGCCTTACCTTCTCTGGTACATGGCTGTACATGGAATTGAGTGGAAATCTTACAGAGATTTTCGTTTGATACTGCACCAAGTAGGTTAAACAGATAAACATAAATGTCAAAAATAGCAGCAGAAAGAGGCCATTCGGCCCTTCGAGCCTGCTCCACCATTCAATACAATCATGGCTTATTATCAAGCTCAATATCCCATTCCTGCTTTCTTCTCATATCTTTTGATCCCTTTAGCCCAAAGAATATTGATAATTCCTTAACAACATTCAACGTTTTGGCCACAATGTCCCTCTGTGGCAAACAATTCCACAGGCTCCCCACTCTCTGGGTGAAGACATTTCTCCTCATCTCAGTCCCAAATGACCTACCCCGTACCATGAGACTATGATCCCTGGTTCTGGACATTGGGAACATGCTTCCTGCCCACTCCTAGAGTCATAGATTACAGCATGGAAACAGATCCTTCGGTCCAACCCATCCATGCCGACCAGATATTCCAACCCAATCTAATCCCACCTGCCAGCACCCGGCCCATATCCCTCCAAACCCTTCCTATTCATATACCCATCCAAATGCCTCTTAAATGTCACAATTGTACCAGCCTCCACCACATCCTCTGGCAGCTCATTCCTGTTTGAATTTCATGCGTTTCTACAAGATTTGCCCTCATTCTTCGAAACTCCAGGAATATACTCCTGACTGGTCCGGTCTGTCTTCATACACCTGCCCCACCATCCCAGGAAGCAGTCTGGTAAGCCTTCGCTGCACCCCTTCCATAACCAGAACATCCTTCCCCAGATAAGGAAACCAAATCTGCATACAATGTCTTGTCAGTGTGCAATTGAAAGATCATCCATTTCAATGGGTCCACAGGAAGGCTAACCCCAGTGCGTAAGGCATCATGTAACCTGGACTGAGTAAACTCGGTGACATAAACCCTTGTCATTGACATTGATTTCCTTCGATTGCAATGAACAAATGATGAAGTTGGTGAGCTGATTTGACCATTTTCACAGTTCATCTTCCCCTCTTTCAATAAATCTTCTTATGTTCAATGTTTTGTTTTCAATATTTCTGCTTCAATGATATTGATTCAATGTAATTTGCACTGACACTGAGACTATAGTCTTCTCTCCCGTTAGTTTCAGATCGATGTCAATTGCTCAATATGAATGACAGGCAATGTTCCCAAATCTGTACCGAATTGTAGAAACAATGATCAATATGTTCATTACAACCTTTAAACACCATTAACATTAAAAAGTCTTTCATTTCTGAGACATGTTTGAAATACAGCTTGCAAAAATACCATGTTCCACAAATATCCCCATCCTCAATGATGGGGGAGCACAGCACAGCGCAGTTCGGATTTCCACACCTTATGAAGGATGTGGAGGCTCTGGAGAGGGTGCATAAGCGGTTTGCCAGGATGTTGTCTGGATTGGAGAGTATTAGCTGGACAAACGTGGATTGTTTTTGCCAGAGTGTCGGAGGCTGAGGGGTGACCCGATAGAAGTGTGTAAAGTTAAGAGAGGCAGGGATAGGGTGGATAGTTGGAATCTCCTTCCCAGGGTGGAAATGGCAAATATGAGGGGGCAAAAGTTTAAGGTGAAAGAGGAAACGTTTAAAGGAGGCAGAAGTGGATACTGCAAATGCTTTCCCTTCCTTTTCTTAACCAAATCATCATTAACTCTTGGTGAAAGTGATCATCTCCAGCTGCTTCGTCAATGATCTCTATGGTTGGAAATGGGACTGTGTAATATTGAGTACCATTCACAGTTCCTCAGGTACTGAAGTGATCCATTTCCCAAATACAGCCAGACCTGGACAATATCCCGCTTGATCTGATAAGTAGAGCATATCATTTGTGCCACACGAATGCCAGGCAGTGACCATCCTTGACAGTCAATAGTATTGCCAGCAGTGAATCCTCCCACTATAACGTACCGTCAATTGCCATTGCTCTTTAACTGAACCAGCCCAGCTATATAAACATCACGGCTACAAGAGCAAGTCAGAAGCTAGGAATTCTGTGCCAAGTAATTCATCTCTGTCTACAAGGCGCAAGTCAGGAGTGTGATGGAATACTCCCCACTTGCCTGGATGAGGGTAGCTCCAACAACACTTAAGAAACATGACACCATTCAGGAAATAGCAGCCCATCTAACTGGCACCATATCCGCAAGCACCCACTCCCTCTACCACCAACGCTCAGTCACAGCAGTGTGCACTGCAGTAACTCGCTAGCGACTTCCAAACCTACGACCTCTGTGACCTGGAAGAACAAGTTCCTACAAATACATGGGAGCACTAGCACCTGCAAGTTCCCCTCCAAGCCACTCGCCATTCTGACTTGGGAAAATATCCCTGCTCCTCAGTGTTATAATCCAGGAACTCCGTCCCTAACGGCATTGTGGGTGTACCTACACCAAAAGCACTGCAGCCAGACAAGAAGGCAGCTCACCACCACCATCTGAAGGGGCAGTTAGGGATAGGCAATAGGTGCTAGCCCAGCCTGTAAAACCCACTTCCCATGAGTGAATAATTAGAAAAACCTCCATTCATTCAGGCAAATCTTTTGTATACTTCCATTGGTGCCTCCACATCTTTATAAATTTAGCCTCTAGAGTTGAGCACAATAGCCCAGGTCTTGCCCAGTTTAGACAGACTTGACCAAGTCCAAGTCTACTGAGTTTGGGGAAACAACACGGCTTTCCATTTCACTTGAAAAGCAGTGAAGGCTGATGGCAGGTCAGGTCAAAGTGTCACTGTGTAGATTTTATCCTGCATTGGGTTTTGGGAAACTTAAAGCATATTACCAGTGTACTGTCAAGGGAGCTACCCTCTCCCCTGCATATGGCTGCTGTTGATGTGATTGACTGAGGTCAAAATCAAATTTCTTTTTGAAAAGTTGAAAATTACTCAACGTTACAACAGTCACTGATCGGAAAAGGATAAAATAGAGAGAGAGCCTAATAAATAATAGATTAAACTCAGTCCTGATATATAATGGCCATGCTAAATTGCCCATAGTGTTCAGTGATGTGTAGGTTAGGTGCATTAGTCAGGGACTAATACAGGATAACAGTGTAGGAGAATGGGTCTGGGTGGGTTACACTTCGGAGGGTCAGTGTGGACTTGTTGGGCCAAAGGGCCTGTTTCCACACTGTAGGGATTCTATGAATCTATGAACTGGCTCTTGAATGAGCATACTGACATTATTCATAAATCATGCACATGCTTCATGCAACTAAGATGAATGTATTCTGGATCAGTGGTGCTGGAAGAGCACAGCAATTCAGGCAGCATCCGAATGTATGTTGCAACTTGCTGCGGATTCACTGGTTTCTCCATTTGCTGTCTCCAGTGCGTGTAAAAAAACCCTGATGCTATTTTGAAGAAATCAGGGCGTTCTGCCTGGTGTTCCAGCAATATCATTGTCCTTGTGGGAGCTTGCTGTGCACAAGGGCTGCTGCGTTTCCACCATTATGGCAGTGACCACACTTCAGAAGGATCGCGTTGTGAAAGCTGCCATATAAGTTCAAACCTTTTCTTTTTGACTGAGCTGTGTCAATCAGGGATTTGCCCAGTTTGTTTTTGAACTCAGGCAGGGATTAGCAATAACCTCAGGAGTCTTGGTGAAAGTCTACGTTGTGCGATTATCATTTGAAAGTGAGGTTGACCAAGCTTGGTAATCCATCTGGGTCAATAGGCCATTAATGCTTACTGTTGAAAGGTGAGGAACACTGCAGTGAGCAACTCACCTCCTGTCTCCCCAAAGCCTGTCCACCATTTTCAAGTCAACAGTGTGGTGGAATATTCTTCCCTTGCCTGGATGAGGGCAGCTCCAACTACATTCAAGAAGCTCAACACCATCCAGGACAAAGTAGAGAGGGTGTTGCTGGAAAAGCACAGCAGGTCAGGCAGCATCCGAGGAGCAAGAGAATCGACGGTTCAGGCCTCATTCCTGATGCAGGGCTCTGGCCCGAAATGTCGATTCTCCTGCTCCTCGGATGCTGCCTGACCTGCTGTGCTTTTCCAGCAACACACTCTCGACTCTGATTTCCAGCATCTGCAGATCTCACTGTCTCCAGGACAAAGTAGCCTGCTTAATTGGCACCACCTTCAATACCCACTCGCTGCAGCACAAATGGGCAGTGGCAGCAGTGTGTACCATCTACGAGATGTCCTGCAGCAACTCGCCAATGCTGCTCAGACAGCATCTTCCAAACTCGCAATGTCTTCCAGCCAGTGCAATAAGGGCAGTAGACCCATGGGAACACTGCTACCTGTAGGTTCCCCTCCAAGCCATCCTGACATGGCATTGTATCACTATTTCTTAGCTGTCACTGGGTCAACATCCTGGAACTAACCTGGTAGCAGATAATGTGGGTGTGTACCCATACCTGAGGGACTACTGTGGCTCCAGAAGTTAGCTTCTCCAGAGAAATTACTGTCAATGTCACAGGCTTGGAAGCCTCGAAAAATCCCACTGAAAAATGTGAGTCGACGTATATGTTGTGTGTGAAAGTGACCAGCATGGGTCTGGGTGATTGTCAAATTTGTCATCCACTTCACATGGGCTTATCTTAAACCCTTATGCATCTTCGAAACGCAGTCTTGTATCACCTGTGCTAAAGACCGCTAAGTACAATATCCATGTGTGGGCTGGAAAATGCAAGTTATGCAAGTATAGTATGCATTTTCTTTTCACTTGTGGGATGTGGGCATCGCTGGCTGCACCAGCCCTAGCTGCCCCTTGAGAAGGTGGGGGTGAGCTGCATTCTTGAATCTCTGCAGTCCACCTGCTGTGGGTTGACTCACAATGCCCTTAGGGAGGGAATCCCAGGATTTTGACCCAGCGACAGTGAGTAATGGTACAGAAATCACTTTTTTATAAATGGTACCTTATCAACCGCACTCTCAATAATATACCTGTATTCGACTGAGGGTGCAAGTGAGACCCACGGTCTGTCAGTGAGTTCTTTTTAAGGCAAAGTTGCAATATTCCAGTGATTTATGCTGTAATTTAGGTATAACAGTGAGGTGCATACTCCTGCATTATGTTTCTATTACGCTGTGTGTGTTTTTACCTTGATTATGTGGACCCCTTGATTAACTGGAATATTTGATCAATGAGCACACGCTGAGGTGCTGGTTAATAAAAAGGCAAAGGAAACAATAAAGATATGAGGGAGGAGCTGGCCAGAGTTGATTGGAAGGGGGGGTTGAGTGGGGAAGAGAATGCAGCAGCAATGGCAGGAGTTCCTGGGGGCAATTTGGGAGGCCCAGCAGAAATTCATCCCAAGGAAGAAGGAACATACTGAGGGGAGGATGAGGCAACCGTGGCTGAGAAAGGCAAGTCAGGTATAAAAGAAAAAGCATATGATGTGGTGAAGATTAGTGGGAAACCTTTAAAAAGCAATAAGGTGAAATTTGAGAGTGAGCTAGCTGGTCATATTAAAAAAGTTTCCAGGATATTGATTTCTTTTTAGATTTCAAAAAGGTAAGAGAGAGGTAAGAGTGGACATTGTGCTGTAGGAAAATGAAGTTGGAGAAGTAATAATGGTGAACAAATGGCAAAGGAACTGAATAGGTGCTTTGTATCAGTTTTCTCAGTGGAAGACACCAGCAGCACACCAGAACTTCGAGAGAGCCCATGGTGTCTGGGGCAACGTACTGGCATGGATAGAGGATTGGCTGACTGGTGGAAGGCAGAGAGTGGGATAAAGGGTTGGCAGCTGATAACTAGTGGAATTCTGCAGTGTCAGTGTTCGTAACACAACTATTCATATTATACATTCATGTACTGGGCAATGGAGCCTGTGGAAGAATGATCCTGGGGTTGAAGGGCTTGTCATATGAGGAGTGGTTCAGCATCCTGGGCCTGTACACAATGGAGTTTAGAAAAATAAGGGGGATCTGATTGAAACTTACAGAATACTGAGAGGCCTGGATAGAGTGAAGATAGAGATGATGTTTCCACTAGCAGGGGAGACCAGGGCCTGAGGGCACAGCCTCAGAATGAAGGGGCAACCTTTTAGAACTGAGATGAGGAGGAATTTCTTCAGCCAGAGGGTGGGGAATCTGTGGAACTCATTGCTGCAGAGGGCTATGGAGGATAAGTCATTGACTGTATTTAAGACAGAGATAAGTTCCTGATTGGTCAGGGGATGAAAGGTTGCAGGGAGAAGGCAGGAGAATGTGGTTGAGAAACATATCAGAGCTGAAAATGTGTTTCTGGAAAAGCGCAGCAGGTCAGGCAGCATCCAAGGAGCAGGAGAATCGACATTTCGGGCATGAGCCCTTCTTCAGGAGAAACTTTTCAGCCAGGATTGAACAGTGCGGCAGACTCAGTGGGCTGAATAGCCAATTCAGCTCCTATTTTGTATGGTAATATGGCCTGAGGATTGTTGATAGATTTCTAGGTCAAGTGACTTGGAGGGGAACTGATAGGTGGTGATGTTCCCATGTATCTGCTACCCTTGTTCTTCTAGGTGTCAGTGATTCTGGGTTTGGAAGATGCTAAATGAGGGGCCATAAAGAATTTCTGCAGTGCGCATCTTGTAGATAGTACACACTGCTGCTACTGAACGTTGGTGGTGGAGGGAATGGATGTTTGTGGATGTGGTGCAAATCAGCCGGGCTGCTTTGTCCCGGATGGTGTTGGAGTTACACCCATCCAGGCAAATGGGGAGTATTCCATCACACTCCTGACTTGTGCCCCGTAGTTGGTGGACAGGCTTTGGGGAGTCAGGAGGGGAGTTACTTGTTGCAATATTCCCAGCCTCTGACCTGCTCTTGTAGCTGCTGCATTTATGTAGTGAGTCCATTAGAGTTTCTGGTCAGTGGTAACCTCTAGGATGTTGATAGTGGGGCAGCATGGCAGTAGCACCATGTTATTGTTGAAATGAAGGATGAAGCTATGTGCTGAGTGTATGTAAATAACCATTGGCAATACTCTGAGTTGACTCATACATCGTGTCCTATGATAGCGATGATGCAAAAATGCTCCCGGCAATTGCTAGTGATGGTCATATCCGAGGAATGAATAAAAAGATGTCAGGCCAATTGGCTACAAAAAGAAATGACGTCACCTGCCTGTGAAACCAAAGTCATCTGGGGAATGTATGTGTGTGTGTGACCTTACGAGCGCAGGAGACAAGAGATTGTGGCAAAAACTGACAAGGCAGGAACAATAAAGTGTGTTTCTCCTCTAGTCAGGGAGATTCTGAAACTCTGCGTAGTGTAGGGTTGTGATGAGGACACCATTTCTTTCACAAGAGTGAACGTCTCATATTTTTGAGCACTGTGGCTGGGAGTGAGTTGTGAAGGACCTGCCTCTGACTGTGTAAACAATGTTCAGTCAACTGAGTAAGCGGCCCTCTGTCAATGTTTAGGTTTGAGTTTTACATGAGATTTGCATCGCTGATAAACACTGGGCTAAAACTGGAATGGAGGAGGCCAGAGCTGAAAGAGTTAAATAAGACTTGTTTTTCTCATTCCTTTCAGCCTTTTTTTTAAAGTTAGATTCCTGACAGTGTGGAAACAGGCCCTTTGGCCCAACAGGTCCACACCGACCCTCCGAAGTGTAACCCACCCAGACCCATTCCACTACATTCACCCCTGACTAATGCACCTTACATTACGGGGCAATTTAGCATGGCCAATTTACCTGACCTGCACATCTTTTGACTGTGCGAGGAGACTGGAGCACCCGGAGGAAACCCACGCAAACATGGGGAGAACATGCAAACTCCACACAGACAGTTGCCTGAGGTGGGAATTGAACCCAGGTCTCTAGCACTGTGAGGCAGCAGTGCTAACCACTGAGCCACCATGCTGCCCTTGTTCCCTTTCTTTCTGCTGTTCTTCTTATTATCAAATGTGTAACCTGGATAGTGTTGGTTATGTCGGTGGAGGTGAGATGGCGCTGAAGAGTGGGCAACTTTCATTCCATTGGCAACAGGGTGAACAGGGCCTCATACCTGACCACTAGGCCCATGGGCCCTGAGGGAGCTCTTAATGGGAGAGAGAGAGAGAGAGCGAGAGAGACACTGAGAGATAGAGAGAGAGAGTCACAGTCATAGAGATGTACAGCATGGAAACAACTGAGAGAGAGAGAAAGAGAGAGAGACTGAGAGACACACAGAGAGTGATTGAGAGAGAGAGAGACAGAGAGAGAGACAGAGAGAGAGAGAGAGACTGAGAGAGGAGACACTGAGAAAGAGAGAGAGTCACAGAGAGAGAAAGAGACACTAGAGAGACACACACATTCTGAGAGAGAGAGAGAAAGATACACACACATCGAGAGAGAGGGATAGAGAGAGAGACACACACACATACAGACACACATCGAGAGAGAGAGACACACACGCAGAGACACTGAGAGAGAGAGAGAAAGAGAGACACACACTGAGAGAGAGAGAGCGAGACTGAGAGAGACATTGAGGGAGAGAGAGAGATAGAGAGAGAGAGAGAAAGAGAGAGAGACACTGAGAGAGA
The DNA here is from genome assembly GCF_004010195.1 of Chiloscyllium plagiosum. Taxonomy (NCBI): domain Eukaryota; kingdom Metazoa; phylum Chordata; class Chondrichthyes; order Orectolobiformes; family Hemiscylliidae; genus Chiloscyllium; species Chiloscyllium plagiosum. The sequence goes on along the minus strand of NC_057734.1, from coordinate 3,911,544 downwards.
GACTGAGAGAGACATTGAGGGAGAGAGAGAGACACAGAGAGACACAGAGAGAGAGAGATACTGAGAGAGATTCACTGAGAGAGAGAGATACTGAGAGAGACACACACACATTGAGAGAGACAGAGACACTGAGAGAGACAGAGAGAAAGAGAAAGACACTGAGAGAGAGAGAGAGAGAGACACTGAGAGAGACACACACACACACACCGAAAGAGTGAGTAAGAGAGACTAAACTGAAAAGTTGGACATTTTCTTTATTTCTTCATTTCTCTGCCTTTATATCCTATGTTTTTTTTTTATTCTTCTGTTTTAAGATGGCACCTGAGAGTGGTTACTGTATTTTGTAACAAGATACACGTGACAATAAATAAATCAAGCCAATCCAATGAGATAGGCTGGTGTATCGCAGAGAGCGAATGTGCAGACAAGATTTATTCCCCAGTTGAGGAATCTAGGGAGGTTTGGCAAGGTGGGGGGTATAAGGGTTGAGAGGGGCAAGTGGATGTTAGTGTGGAATAGGAGTTGAGCTGGGAGAAGGTTGGATGGGAAATGATGTGTGAGTTGGAATTTCCCATCCTCCTTCCAATTTCAAGCTGTAGCCTGATGCTCAGCATGTCACTCTAACCAGCTGCCATCTGCTGTATTGATCGAATGATGAATGTCTCATTCTAGACGTCATTTAGAGATTAAAGAGGATTATTTTACATATCAAGTATTCATGAAAAAATTCACAACTTGTTGTGGTTTTATAGTCAGTTTGGAGTGAAAGCAACGTTGTTATTCTTTATTACTCAGTGGGATGTGGGTGGCTGAGGACACTCAATCTCTCATTGTGCTTGCTCTGAACATATTTGAGTGCAGTGATAACTCAGCCATATTATTGTTGGTCTGGAGTCACACGTAGGCCAAGCCAATTCCAGAAAAGGTAGCTTCCTCTCCCTACAACAAGCCTTTGTAATGGTAAACACAGTAACGTGTACTGACTATTGTAAAAACCCATCTGGTTTCACTAAAGGATGTTGATCAATGTTAGCTACCATGACCGTGATGATTGAGATGAGCTTTCTAATGTAGATTTGTGATTGAATTCAAATTTCACCAACTCCCAAGGTGGGATTCGAGCCCATTCTCCCAACACGGTGGCCTGGATACCAGGGTTATGAGTCGAAAGACATTACCTCCATGGCCACCACTCCCTAATTAAAGGGAGATTCAAACATTCCAGCTATTTGACTGTTTAATAGATTCAGCCTCCCTCTTGACTAATGAGGTGAATAAAATGGCTTGGCTGCCTTTTCCCTATTGGTAAGCAGAGTGGGGATAATTCAAGTTGCACTAACTTATCACAGATTCACCTCAATGTAGGAACTTATTGATAATACAGTAGTGTTACAAACCAGTAACTGAAGCCAATGGGACGAGGAGTGGCAGATGGAATTTAATTTTGATAAATGTGAGAGGCTGTATTTCAGAAAGGCAAGTCAGGGCAGGACTTATCTACTTAATGGTAACGTCCTGAGGAGTGGTGCTGAACAAAGAGACCTTGGAGTGCAGGTTCATAGTTCCTTGAAAGTGGAGTTGCAAGTAGATAGGATAGAGGAGAAGGTGTTTGGTATGCTTTCCTTTATTGGTCAGAGTATTGAGTACAGGAGTTGGGAGGTCATGTTGCGACTGTACAGGACATTGGTCAGACACTGTTT
>NC_057734.1:3860684-3909807 GCF_004010195.1 Chiloscyllium plagiosum | reverse complement strand
GAGGGATATGGGCCAAGTGCTGCAAATGGAACTAGATTAATTTAGAATAGCTGGTCGGCATGGACGAATTTGACCGAAGGGTCTGAGTGATGCAAAGTACATATCGATATTCTTGGGAAGAAGCAAATCTAACCCAACAATCCTTTGGTCAGGATATTAAGGACATTTTCCGAAGTCACCATTATTTTTTACACTTTCCATACCAGCTATTTGTGGGGCTCAGGGGAGTTGGTGGAGTAGAGTCAAAGAGTCATAGCAATGTACAGCATAGAAACAGACCCTTCGGTCCAACCCGTCCAGGCCGACCAGATATCCCAACCCAATCTAGTCCCACCTGCAGCACCCGGCCCATATCCCTCCAAACCCTTCCTATTCATATACCCATCCAAATGCCTCTTCAATATTGCAATTGTACCAGCCTCCACCACATCCTCTGGCAGCCCATTCCATACACGTACCACCCTCTGTGTGAAAAAGTTGCCCCTTAGGTCTCTTTTATACCTTTCCCCTCTCACCCTAAACCTATGCCCCCTATTTCTGGACTCCTCAGGGTAAAGACTTTGTCTATTTATCCTATCCATGCCCCTCATAATTTTGTAAACCTCTATAACGTCACCCCTCAACCTCCGACGCTCCAGGGAAAACAGCCCAGCCTGTTCAGCCTCTCCCTGTAGCTCAAACCCTCCAACCCTGAGTAGTAGCAATGGTACAGGATTAGTAACCAGACTCCCAGGCTAATGCTCAGGGAACATTGGCCACCACTGTAGATCCGGAATTAAAAACTCTTCTGATGGCAACTGTGTAGTTACTGTCATTTGTCATAAAAACCCCATCTGGTTCACTACTGTCTCTTTAGGAAAAGCAATTTACTGTTCCTCCCTGTCCTGCATGTGACCGCGGGGCCACAGCAATGTGCTTGATTCTTTACTGCCCTCTGAAATGGCAAAACAAGTCGCTCAGTTCAGGGAAACGTGGAACAGGCATTAAGTACGACAGAGGCATTGTAACCCGCGTCCCGCGAGTGAATAGAGAGCTCCGTGGAGGTAGTTTGCAAGTGATTTTTGAGTCATAGAGGTGGCCCTGGGCCCATAGTCAGTTATTACTGTCTGAATGGGTTTGTAAATGTACTAAGTGCCCTCACAGCTTGTTAAGTGGGTGGCACGGTGGCTCAGTGGTTAGCATTGCTGCCTCACAGCTCCAGGGACCTGCGTTCAATTCCACCATTGGATGGCTGTCTGTGTGTGTGGAGTTTGCACATTCTCCCCGTATCTGCATGGGTCTCCTCCCACAGTCCAAAGATGTGTTGGTTAGGGTGGGGAGGGTTTGGCCATGCTAAATCCATAGTGTCCAGGGGTGTGCAGGTTAGGTGGGTTGGCCATGTGAAACATAGGGTCGTGGGGATCAGGTAAAGGGAGGTGGGTGTGGCTCTGTGGAGGGTCAGTGTGGACTCGATGGGTTGAATGGCCTGTGTCTGCACTGTAGGGGCTGAATATTTTATTACAGCATTCTTGCCTGAACTTAAGTCCCAATAATGAGAAGTCTGTTCTCTATTCCCATTTACCGGAGTAAATTCATTGTAAGATTGAAAAGGATAACTCTCTAACCCTGTTGTTAGGGTGACTCGCGACACACAGATTACTCACGGGTTTTTGTGACTCACAACTGTTTAGATACATGCCCAGCTCTCCCTCCACAAGCTGTGGCGTGAAGAACAAACCTGCTTAATATCCCGGGTCCCAGCTTCAGAGAGAATAAAAACCAACCCATCTAATTGGCTCCCTGTCTTTTGGCAGCACACTGGCATCGTGCCAATGTCGTCAGGTTTTCCATTTGAAGCTTTGCAATTAGCTCCACAGTGTTGTTCAGCAGAGAAATCTAGTCAAAGCTTTCACATCAATGAGCTGATGGAGCTGCTTGCCTCTAATGGAAGGTCATCAGCCTGAAAGATTAAGTCTCTCTCCCTCCACAGATGCTGCCTAGGTTTCCAGCGTTTATCTGTCTTTAGTTTAGATTGCCGGGGTCTGCAGCATTTTGCTGTTGTATTCGCTAAAATGGACTAGAAGGTGCATTAGTTTGGCAATGCATTTGTTGACATAAATCTCACAGTAAAGCTACAGCAACCACCTTTAAGAGAAACTCCATTTGGATATTCTTGTAACCTTGTGGCCAGCTGTGCCTTACTCAGTTGCAGCTGGCCTGTGATTCAGAAGTTCTACAATCCCCATGGAGACCAATAATTTATAAAAAGTTTCAAGTTTCCAGTTTGTACCAGTTGACAAGGACGGGATTTCATATTTTAAGACTTTTACTGTAACAAAAGGCTACAAGTAGGCAACTTTTACTTTGAACCAAACTTCTTTACCTTTTGTCACAACTGACAAACCCCTGTCACGTGTGTATCCTGCAATCTCCCTTCTATCGCAATTCAGTTTGCCCTCAGAGCCAGCCCATTGCGATTGTAAGTCCCGAAAGGCTTACTTCCATTCTATTCCCAGTTTGGGAACTTATAGCTTGTCTTTCAGCTGGGCAGAGCCCTGGTGATTTTTATTCTGTGCTGTGGAGGTGTTGGACAAAGTCAGAAGTCGCACATGACACCGGGTTATAGTCCAACAGAGTTATTTGAAATCACAAGCTTTCGGAGCGCTGCCCCTTCATCAGGTGATCATGCTTGACTCCCTCCAGGACAAATCTTCATTGGCACTACATCCATAAGCATATCCTCCCTCCACCACCGACACTCAGTAGCAGCAGTATCTACAAGATGCACTGCAGAAACTCATCAAAGATCCATGGCTCCTACCATCTGGAGGGATGAAGGCAGCAGATACATGGACACACCACCACCTGCAAGTACCCTTCCAAGCAATGCTGGTTGAGGAATAGATACTGGCCAGGTCAGTACAGAGAAGTCACACATTCTTCTCTGAAATAGTGCCAAGGAATCTTGTACATCCACTTGAAGGGGGCAGTTTTATTTTAGTTCATTCACAAGACAGGGGTGCCATTGGTTGGGCCAGTCATTGGCTGTCTCCCATTGCTCAGAGACCAGTTAAGGGTAAGTCACATTACTGTGTGATCTGGAGTCACAACCAGACTAGCTGATGATAGCAACTTCCCCTCCCCGAGGGCATTAATGAACAGGAAGGGATCTCCCCCATCAATCATTTACAACCACAGAATCCCTACAGGGTGGAAGCAGGCCATTCAGCCCAGCCACCCACCAAAAAACATCCCAACCAGACCTACCCTCACAATCCTGCATTTCCCCATGGTCAATCCACCTAAACTGCACATCTTTGGACTGTGAGAGGAAACCGGAGCACCTGGAGGAAACCCCACACCGACATGGAGAAAACATACAAACTCCACACAGCCAGTCACCCGAGGGTGGAATTGAACCTGATACCCTGGTGCTGTGAGGCAGCAGTGCTAACCACTGAGCCACCGTGGCCATCATTAGATCATTGATTCCCACATCTGCCATGATGGGATTCGAACACAGGTCCCAGACCATTCCCTGGGATCTCTGGATTAATAGGCTAGTGATATCGCCACTCGGCCATCAGCTCCCTTTGTGGGGTTGCCCATTTTAAGGCCTTATCTAAAAGGCACCTCCGACAATGCAGCACTCCCTCACTCCTGCATCAGGAGGGCCAAGACAGCAGAGCAAAGTCGTGTTTCATAAACAGATTGGTTTCAGTCAGGCTGGAATTCCTGAACTAAATGCTGGAAATGATCACTTATGAGTTAATCGGGCAAAGGGAGGGGCACACCAATCCAAAAGGCACTTGTTGTAAGATAAAACAGCAGGAAATCCATTTCCACCTTGTCCTGTCTCAGTGAGATCCTGGACTCCATGGACTGCGCTTCGACAAATATTTATTTCCTTCCACTCAGTGAAAGAAGCTTCTGCCACAGTTGTTCTTGTCAATAGTTGACTACAGTAGCAAGGTTGAAGGTCAGGCAAGGAGAAATTGTAAACTGCCGGCTTGTGTCTCATCGATTTGGAAAGATTTCCACGCAACCTTGAACAGCTGCCCTGCAGTTGTGCTGAACGCAGTCTCCTAGAGAATCCAGCATGGAGACACCAGCCCTGACTGAGTCACTATTACCCTGGACTGAGTGCTCAATGAGTAATAGTTCCAGACACCTCATGGAGATGGGTTTGCAAAGACCTCCATGCTGCTCTGTGCTGGATGACATTATGCAACCTCATGCTCTCCACCGTCATTGGGTGCTAGCCCCAAGAGGCTTTGATTTTCCCTCCAGAAACCCGAGCACACGATCCTAACAGGCCCCTCAGTGCATTACTGAGGGTATGCCCCACTGCCGCAGGTGCCATCTGTTGGGCGAGACTTTTAAACCTTGACTTGGACTGCCAGCTCAGATGGGCACAAAGGTTCCATGGCACTATCACGGAGAGGAGCGGGGGAGTGGTTCCTGGCTTCAGGCCAATCCTTATCCCTCCACCAACACCACAAGGATGTCTGGTCTTTACCGTTATTCATGGGAGTTGTTGTGTGCAAGCTGTGTTCCCTAAACCCAAGCAGCCAGTAAACTGCAAAGTGCTGAGACATACTGGGGTACAGTGAAAAGATTGTTAAATTCACCCATGTCACCAAATTTCTGAGTTCACCTTTCTTTTCTAATTGCCCAGAGATGTGATGGCCATTCTCTGCTTGGATTTCTCACACAAGAGATCTGGTGGAGTAGAACAGATCATTAAGGAATGGCTTAATCAGCGATTTTATTTCAATCGTGCACTGATTGATGAAAGGTTGGCTGGAGGTCAGCGAGATTGTCATCTCTCCTGGGATGAAAATGACCCTTGCTCAGGGCTAGAGACGGCTTGTGGAGATTTTTGACATGGGGAGCCAGTTGTGTTGTAACTCCCGCACATATCCGGCTAAACAGGTGACTTGCCCACTCTCACCACAGGAACGTCACACGGATTTATAGATTAACAAGCAATGTGTTGAGCTGTGTGGGGACACATCGCCCTGACCAAGAAGACCAGATTGGGAACCACTGCAACCCACTACTCCACCAGACCTCCTGCTGTGTGAAAACCCCAAGCAGAGAATCACATCTCTTACAGAACAGAAGGTGTTCAGTTCATTTTGTCAACTGAATGTCAACTGACATGTACCAGTTATGACACTCTGTCATGCTCCACTCCATGAGGTGTCCGTTCATTCTTCACACACCATCCCCCCAACTCCCCACCCCACGTCCCCAGCCTGGGAGCAGGGCGTTAGGAGACTATTTAACCAGCAAGGGTGTCACATCTAACTTCTTGCTTCACTCAACTTTACGCATATCAATACACAATATTTCATGGGACATTGGTGTCTTTGGCATTTGCTGTCCTGCAGAATGAGGTAGTGAGCTGCCTTCTTAACTGAAAGCAGTCTCACACAGTTGGATGGGAAGCTCCAGAATGTTTGACTCAGTGGTGATGTAGGACTAGCCGGAAGATCTCTGAGCAAGAACGGTGTGAGACATGGGGGACTCGAATGTGGGATAGTGTTCCCCACGGCGCTTCTGCGCTTAAGGGAGCTGGGCTTGCTCTGAAGCTGAAATCATTGGACAGCACTTGATGGTGTGAAAGTTGACTGAATTTTCTTGTTAAGGAGATAAGAGGTTCAATCAGGAAGAGGTCAATACTGTCCCCCAAGGCTGCCACTGAGTTCAATGAGTTCAGGGCTGAATGTTTACAGCGATTCCACTCTCCCCATTAACCAGGGAGGACAGGAGCCATACTGAAGCTGCAGTTCTAGCTTTGTGAGCTAATGTGGATGGACGGTGTGTACTGCCAGAGTAAACATCAGCCCCACAACAATGGACAGCCCTGGTTTTAGACAAAAGGAAATTGGAGTGACAACATACTGTGCTGGACAGGAGACTTCAGTGATTCATTCCTGAAGAAGGGCTTATGCCCGAAACGTCGATTCTCCTGTTCCTTGGATGCTGCCTGACCTGCTGCACTTTTCCAGCAACACATTTTCAGCTCTGATCTCCAGCATCTGCAGACCTCACTTTCTCCTCAAAGACTTCAGTGATTGGCCTTGTCTGTTCTGTCTGCAACATCCAACCCAGTAGATGGCTTTCAAGCTGAGCTATATTAGAAACCTAAATCTTTTCAACGTTTGAAACGGGATTGGAAATTTGTGCACCTGCTCTTCTGTGATTCTCCCCTGAGCCACAGACCAAGGCTTGCATTTTCCAGGATTGTTACTGGAGGCCAGTCAGCCCATCGAGCTCTGCAAACAAGCATTATTACCGACTGCCAATCTCTTCCTCTGTCTCCATCCACTTGTGCGTCATTTCTATCCAAATAACCATTCAATATTTGTCTTGAATGTCTCAGTAAAACCCACCTCTCTCACCTTTCCAAACCCTTATGTAGAGTGTGAGAACAGGGAGGGATGCTGAACTTTTGTAAGACACGTCTTGTTAGTCCTCAGCTAGAGTACTGTGTACAGTCGTCTGCCTTCCAGATCCGCTTTCCACACACTGTCCTTCCTTCTAGAAAACAGGAGTAGGCCATTCGGCCCTTCTTTTGAACACCTCTTTTGATCTGTGCCCTCCTGCTCTTGTTCCTTTTATGAGTGAGATTTCTTGAAGCCTCTCAAAGCAGCCAATGAAGGATTTTTGGAAATCTGCTCATTGTGGTTGCATGGGAAAAGCAGCAGCCCATTAATGCACAGCAAGCTCCCAGAAGTGTGTGATCACGGCTAGGTATTCTGTTTTCGGGATGTTGACTGAGGGATAAATATTGGTCGAGGACACTGGGGTAATTCCTTTGCTGTTGTTCAGGATAAAGCCCTGGGATGTTTGGCATCCACCTGGGGGATGGGTGGGATCTTGTTTCAGCATCCCATGTAAGAATCAGCACCCCTGGCAATGCAGCACACCCTCAGTACAGCACAACAATGGAAAGTCAGCCTCAACTTTAATGCTCAAGTCCGAGAGTGGTAAAAGGCAGGAGGCTGGAAGAACACAGCAAGTCAGGCAGCATCAGGAGGCAGAGAAGTTGGCATTTCAAGTGTAACCCTTCTTCAGGACCGCTGGTCCTGTCCAAATGTGAGACTGGAATTTAAGCCGACCACCTTCTGATTTCTAGTTCCCAGTTATACACAAGCGCTTTGCTGTAAAACATGTTTGTAATATAAATTTAGAACTGTGCTCAACCTAATCCAAAAAATGTAGTGAATGGAATTAAGAAACAATTAAACGTTGTCTATCCATCTTGCATATTTTCATGCCCAAAGTCTCTCACTGATGATTACCAAATGGAGTGAGAATAAGATCCTTTCTTCAGAAAGAATGCCAAGTTGTCCAACGGCACTTGGAACGTGCTCCTGATTGATATCCTTTATCTTTATTCCAACCACACTCGATTTATTTGACGTCTTCCAGAACCAAATAAAGACACATGAGCCTTGTTTCGCATAGAGGAGACAGATAAACATTCTCCTGCATGACCCAGGTCTGACTGACTCCCTCACTCACACAGGAAGCTCTCCTGCTGTTCCATGTTTGCTAATCGGACACAATGAGGCTTTTGACACAATGTCACTTCCCAGACAAACAGGAAAACTAGGACTGAACTGACATCAGAATCACCAAATTGTTATGGGTTAGAGGAGGCCATTCAGCCCATTGTGTCTGCCTCTGGCTCATCAAACGAGTGTCATTACCTCCACGCCAATCTCCTGCTTTGTCCCCTTATCCTTACACACTATTTCTATCCAAATAATTGTTCAATTCCCTCCTGAATACCTCAATTGAACCTGCCTCCACCACACTTCGAAGAAGTCTCTTCCATTCCCTAACTACTCACTGTGTGACAAAGATATTTCATTGCATCACAGTAGTTCCTTTTGCAAATCACTTTAGAATTGAATCCCTACCATGTGGAAGCAGTCCAGTTTGGCCCATCGAGATCATGCCAACCTTCTGGGCAGCATCCCACCTCCCACCCAATAACTACATTTTCCATGGCCAATGCACATAACTCACTTGCACGTCCCTGGACACTATGGGCAATATCCCATGGCCAATCCACTCTAACCTGCACATCTTTGGACTGTGGGAGGAAACTGGAGCACCAGGGGGAATGCAGACAGAGGGAGAACATGCAAACTCCACATAGACAGTCGGCCAAGGGTGGAATCGAACCCAGGTCCCTGGCGCTGTGAGGCAGCAGTGCTAACCACTGAGCCACTGTGCCGGCTTAAACCTAAGTTGTCTCATTCTTTTTCCATTTAGGAGTGGGAATGGTTTATCCCTGTCCATTCTATCGAGCCTGATCAATCTACCTTCACAGGGGAGTTTCTCATCCTGGAACCATTCTTGTAACTCATTTCCAAACTTCCTTCAATGCCCATGAGTGTACACGGTACTCTAGCTGAGGACTAACAAGATGTGTCTTATACAAGTTCAGCATCACCTCCCTATTCTCACACTCTGCGTAAGGCCCAGGGTATTGAAGCCTTACTCACTGCTCTCTCTGCATGTCCTGTCGCCAGGAAGTGAAGCTAAGGTCAAATTCCAAGTTCCCCAGTGGGCCTGGGTGTGGAGAAGCCTCACTCACACTCACAGTGCAGGACAAGATATTGCACTGAGGACCTGCCTGTACATGGAGGTGGGGAGAACTGTGGTTTTTGTGACTGTGATTGGTGCCAGTTTATTTATTTATTTCTGTCCTCTCTTGATTTCTCGCTCTCTTTTCTCTTTCTCTCTCTCTATCTAGCTTTCATTCTCTGTCCCTTCCAGTCTTCCTTCCTTTCCTTCTTTCTTTCTTTCCTCTCTTTCTCTCTCCATCTCTCCCTCTCTCCTTCTTTCTTTCTTATCCTCAGAGGGTTGAGAGGCCACATGGCATCTTCCTGTACTGTAAGGATACTATGGGCAGCAATGCCACATGAAGATGATTGTTCTCCTTCACTCCATTAGGTTAGTGTTGGCCTTTTCTCTCTGTTACCTCTCACTCACTAACTGCTAGTGCATCCAGCCCCACCAATGCTCACGCTCCACCGCCCTCACCAGCTCATGCAATGTCTTCCTTTACTCACACCCCCTTCCCCCATCCCCATACACGGCTAACCCTTCCTGCCCTCTGCACTTTCCTACTCACTCACTCGAGATCCCTCACCACCTGTCCTGACTGTCTGTGGAGCAGCCCCCTGACTGACCACAGTGCTCAACGCTGCCAGATGTGAATAAACAAAAGAAAAACCAAAAGAAATCAGAAACAGAAACTGCTGGAAAAACTCAGCAGGTCTGGCAGCAGCTGTGGAGAGAGATCAGAGTCAATGTTTCAGAGCGTGACCCTTCTTCAGAACTCTGTCAGACAAGGGCCCACCTGTGTTAATAGGCACAATGGAGATACTGAGTATCCAGATACATGCCAAGTGTATGTGTGAGAGCTGTGTACACAAGTGAAGAGACCAGTAGAGTGCCCTGTCCTGATGAGTGAGGTGGGCTGCCAGTCCCTGTGGACAAATGGCATTGCAGCAGAAGGTGTCAGAGAACATGCAGTATTGTAGTGCTGAATGTTTGTAGGAGCTGGTTGTTTAATGGAAAAAGACATTTGAGGGCTTTAATATAGTAAACTTAAACTGAGACAAATACGTGAGAGAAAAATTTGTTAACAGGCGAAGCTAAGGGAGGTGAAAGTGAAAGGAGATGTGTAGGGAGCATCAAGAGTTGTGGGGCAGCATGGTGGCTCAGTGTTTGCACAGTCTGTCTGGGTTTTTGTCCGGGTGCTCCAGTTTCATCCCACACTCCAAAGATGTGCAAGTTAGATAAATTGTCCCATAGCATCCAGGTTAGGTTAAGTGGATTAGCCATGGAGAAATGCAGGGTTACAGGGATAGGGTGGGGGGGTGGGTCTGGGTGGGCTGCTCTTCAAAGGGTTAGTGTGCACCCGTTGGGCCGAATGGCCAGCTTCCACACTGTAAGGGTTCAATGATTCTCTGACGGAATGGCCTGGTTCTGCACTGTGAGGCTCTGGTGTACAGTGTTGGACAGAGGTTGTAGTGCTGCACTCTGATAGAGCTTCTCAGTCAGGTTTTTGACAATTTTAAAAGGGTGAGTCTAACACGGCTACAAAATAGAGGGAAAGTAGCAGTGAAAATGACTTGATGGGCCAAATGGCCTCCTTCTGTGCTGTTCTGGTTCCATGCTGCTGTGGAAGAAACAAGCCAAACAAAATTTCAAAGATGTGCAGTAAACGTTTGCTCTTTCTGTTACTTTAGTCTTTGTATCTGTAATGTGAGGTATCGAATTTCCAGCTCAGCAGATACTCCACTCTTGTCCTCGCTATTTGCTGATGACTTTGCCAATTCTCCAATCAGTCTGTTTTATTTAAAGCTTTTCCAGTGCGTCACTGTGTACACAGCTTTACAATGGGAGGATTGTCTGATGTTGCTTGTGTGTGGGGTGTTTTTTTTCTGTCTGTTATCCGTGATACTGAGAACTGCGGTTCCCAGGAACAGCCTGACACCTAGGCATTGTGTATTTGCAGCTGAAACCTTGCCAGAGTGAGATTGAAGGTGCTTTCCAAATAAGGGGGCAGCATATGTTGTGCTCCTCAGTGAATCATTGAAAGAGGCCGTTCAGCCCACTGTGACCCTACAATGTGCACTAATATATCGCTTTTCACCATCACTGGACAGTTCATGATGCATTTCAGCCAATGCAAAACATATTGAGGTGTAATCACTGCTCTCATGTAGAAAGCAGACCAACTGCACAGCCAGTAATATGATCACAAGCACATAGCCTGGTTAGGATCGCGCTGATTGAGGGATTAACATTGGCCAGGACACAATTCATAGAATCTCTACAATGCAGCAAGAAGCCATTCAGCCCAACAAATCTGGTCCAAAGAGCATCTTCTATCCCCATAACTACCATAGGTAATCCACCTAACCGACACATCCCTGGACACGATGGACAATTTAGCACGGCCAGTCTAAACTAACCTACACACCTTCGGTCTATGGGAGGAAACTACAGCACCCGGAGGAAACCCACACAGACATGGGGAGAGTGTACAAACTCCAAGGGGGCGGCACGGTGGCTCAGTCGTTAGCACTGCTGCCTCACACCACCAGGGACCTGGGTTCGATTCCCACCTTGGGCAACTGTCTGTGCGGAGTTTGCACATTCTCCCCGTGTCTGCTTGGGTTTCCTCTGGGTGCTCCAGTTTCACAATCCAAAGATGTGCAGGTCAGGTGAATTGGCCATGCTAAACTGCCCATAGTGTTAGGTGCCTTAGTCAGGGGTAAATGTAGGGGAATGGGTCTGGGTGAGTTGCTCTTCGGAGGGACGGTGTGGACTTGTTGGGCCAAAGGGCCTGTTTCCACACTGTAGAGAATCTAATCTAATCTCCACACAGACAGTCGCCTGAGGCTGGAGTCGAACCCAGGTCCCTGACGCTGTGAGGCAGCAGTGCCAACCACTGAGCCAGCCAATTCCCTTGCTTTTCACATTCACAGCACGGGTAGGCAGAGAGTATCGAAGGTTTAGGTCTGATGTAAAAGGCTGCATCATCATGGAGTGCAGCACTCCCTCAGTACTATCCTGGAGTACTAGTCTGGATCATTTCTCTGTAAATCCCAGAGTGGGTCCTGCACCTTGTGACCTGGAGGTGAGAGTGGCATCAATTGAGCTACATCTGGACTGGGTCTTTGGTCAAATCGATCCTATTGACAGTCAAATGTGAAATAGAAATGTGGACCTTTTTCAAGGAACAGCTGCTGCGTGTCCTTGATAAGTATGTACTCGTCAGGCAGGGAGGAAGTGGTTGAGCGAGGGAACCGTGGTTTACTGAAGAAGTTGAATTTTTTGTCAAGAGGAAGAAGGAAGGCTTATGTTAGGATGAGATGTGAAGGGCACTTGAGAGTTACAAGTTAGCCAGGAAAGACCTAAAGAGAGAGCTAAGAAGAGTCAGGGAGGGAACATGAGAATTTTGCTGGATTGGATCAATAAAAACCCTAAAGCTTTCTATAGGTATAGCAGGAATTGTGGATGGAGCCCACAAGGGAACAGGCTATTCTGGATTTAGTGCTATGTAATGAGTTGAAACTTTATTGCTGGAACAGCACAGCAGGTCAGGCAGCATCCAGGGAACAGGAGATTCGACGTTTCGGGCACAGGCCCTTCTTCAGGATTCCTGAAGAAGGGCCTGTGCCCGAAACGTCGAATCTCCTGTTCCCTGGATGCTGCCTGACCTGCTGTGCTGTTCCAGCAATAAAGTTTCAACTTTGATCTCCAGCATCTGCAGACCTCACTTTCTCCTATGTAATGAGCCAGACTTTATAAAAGATCTTAAAGTAAGGGAACACTTAGGAGGCAGTGATCATAATATGGTAGAGTTCAGTCTGCAGTTTGAATGAGAGAAGGCAAAATCAGTTGTAATGATGTTACAGTTAAATAAAGGTAATTACAAGGGCATGAGACAGGAACTGACGATTCTGGAAGCAGAGCCTAGTGGGGAAGACAATAGAGCAACAATAGCAGGAGTTTCTGGGTGTATTTGAGGACACAGTACAGAGGCTCATCCCAAAGAAAAAAAAGATTATCTGGGACAGATTAGACAGCCATGGCTGACAAAGGCAGTCAGGAAATATATCAAAGGAAAAGAGAGAGCCTACAAAGTGGCCAAGAGCACTGGGAAATCAGAAGATTGGGAAGGTTACAAAAACAAACAGAGGATAACAAAAAGAGAAATAAGGGATGAGAGGATTAAATATGAAGGTAAGCTAGCCAGTAATATTAGAAATGATAGTCAAAGTTTCTTTCAATAACATAAGAAACAAATAAGAGGCAAAAGTAGACCTTGGGCCGTTCCAAATTGATGCAGGAAGGTTAGTGATGGGAGATAAGGAAATAGCTGAAGAATTTATTAAGTTCTCTGCATTAGTCTACACAGCGGAAGGACATGAGATAGCTTTGGCAAATAGAATTAAGGAGAATTCAAAGGGTTTTTACAAATACATTAAGGAGAAAAGCGTAACTAGGGAGGGAATAGGGCCCCTCAAAGATTAGCAAGGCGGCCTTTGTGCGGAGCCACAGAAAATGGGGAAGATACTAAACAAGTATTTTGCATCAGTATTTACTGTGGAAAAGGATATGGAAGATATGGAATGTAGGGAAATAGATGGTGACACCTTGCAAAATGTCCATATTATAGAGGAGGAAGTGCTAGATGGGTTGAAACGCATAAAGGTGGATAAATCCCCAGGAACTGATCAGGTGCACCCTAGAACTCTGTGGGAAGCTAGGGAAGTGATTGCTGGGCCTCTTGCCGAGATATTTGTCTCATCGATAGTCACAGGTGAGGTGCTGGAAGACTGGAGGTTGGCTAACGTGGTGCCACTGTTTAAGAAGGGTGGCAAGGACAAGCCAGGGAACTATAGACCAGTGAGCCTGATGTTGCTGGTGAGCATGTTGTTGGAGGGAATCCTGAGGGACAGGATGTACATGTATGTGGAAAGGCAAGGACTAATTAGGGATAGTCAACATGGCTTTGTGCATGGGAAATCATGTCTCACAAACTTGATTGAGTTTTTTGAAGAAGTAACAAAGAGGATTGATGAGGGCAGAGTGGTAGGTGTGATCTACATGGACTACAGTAAGGCGTTCGACAAGGTTCCCCATGGGAGACTGATTAGCAAGGTTAGATCTCATGGAATACAGGGAGAACTAGCCATTTGGAGACAGAACTGGCTCAAAGGTAGAAGACAGAAGGTGGTGGTGGAGGGCTGTTTTTCAGACTGGAGGCCTGTGACCAGTGGAGTGCCACAAGGATTGGTGCTGGGTCCTCTACTTTTTGTCATTTACATAAATGATTTGGATGCGAGCATAGGAGGTACAGTTAGTAAGTTTGCAGATTACAACAAAATTGGAGGTATAGTGAACAGCGAAGAGGGTTACCTCAGAGTACAACAGGATCTGGGCCAGATGGGCCAATGGGCTGAGAACTGGCAGATGGAGTTTAATTCAGATAAATGTGAGGTGCTGCATTTTGGGAAAGCAAATCTTAGCAGGATTTATACACTTAATGGTAAGGTCCTAGGGAGTGTTGCTGAACAAAGAGACCTTGGAGTGCAGATTCATAGCTCCTTGAAAGTGGAGTTGCAGGTAGATAGGATAGTGAAGAAGGCGTTTGGCATGCTTTCCTTTATTGGCCAGAGTATTGAGTTCAGGGGTTGGGAGGTCATGTTTCGGCTGTACAGGACATTGGTTAGGCCACTGCTGGAATACTGCATGCAATTCCGGTCTCCTTCCTATCGGAAGGACGTTGCGAAACTTGAAAGGGTTCAGAAAAGATTTACAAGGATGTTGCTAGGGTTGGAGGATTTGAGCTATGGGAGAGACTGAACAGGCTGGGGCTGTTTTCCCTGGAGTGTTGGAAGCTGAGCAGTAACCTAATAGAGGTTTACAAAATTATGAGGGGCATGGATAGGATAAATAGACAAAATCTTTTCCCTCGGGCAGGGGAGTCCAGAACTAGAGGGCATAGGTTTAGGGTGAGAGGGGAAAGATATAAAAGAGACCTAAGGGGCAACTTTTTCACGCAGAGGGTGATATGTGTATGGAATGAGCTGCCAGAGGAAGTGGTGGAGGCTGGTGCAGTTGCAACATTTAAAAGGCATTTGGATGGGTATATGAATAAGAAGGGTTTGGAGGGATATGGGTCAGTATCTGGGACTAGATTAGGTTGGGATATCTGGTCGGCATTGACAGTTGGACCGAGGGATCTGTTTCCATGCTGTACATCTCTATGACTCTATGACATGAGTAATATCCCAAAATTAAGGAGAGTCAGGGGGCAGAGTTGAGTATGGTAGCCATTACAAAAGAGAAAGTGCTAGAAAAGCTAAAAGGTCTAAAAGTTGATAAATCTCCTGGCCCCGTTGGGCTACATCCTAGAGCTCTGAGGGAGGTGGCTGAGGACATAGCGGGGGCGCGGACTGTGATCTTTCAAAAATCACTGGAGTCAGGGAAAGTCCCAGATGATTGGAAAACTGTTGTAACTCCCTTGTTCAAGAAGGGATCAAGACAGAAGATGGAAAATTATAGTCCGATTAGCCTAACCTCAGTTGTTGGTCAAATTCTAGAATCCATTGTTAAGGATGAGATTTCTAAATTCTTGTAAGTGCAGAGTCAGATTAGAACAAGTCAGCACAGACTTTGTAAGGGGAGGTCATGCCTGACAAACCTGTTAGAATTCTTTGAAGAGGTAACAAGTAGGTTAGACCAGGGAAACCCAGTGGATGTTATCTATCTAGACTTCCACAAGGCCTTTAATAAGGTGCCTCACAGGAGGCTGCTCAGTAAGGTGAGGGCCCATGGTGTTCGAGGTGAGCTACTGGCATGGATTGAGGATTGGCTGTCTGACAGAAGGCAGAGAGTTGGGATAAAAGGTTCTTTTCGGAATGGCAGCCGGTGACAAGCGGTGTCCCACAGGGTTCAGTGTTGGGATCGCGGCTGTTCACTTTATATATTAATGATCTGGATGAAGGGACTGGGGGCATTCTGGCGAAGTTCACCGATGATACAAAGTTAGGTGGACAGGCAGGTAGTACTGAGGTGGTGGGGAGGCTGCAGAAAGATTTAGACAGTTTCGGCGAGTGGGCCAGGAAATGGCTGATGAAATTCAACCTAAGCAAATGCGAGGTCTTGCACTTTGGAAAAAAAATACAGGCATGGACTATTTTCTAAACAGTGAGAAAATTCATAAAGCCAAAGTACAAAGGGATCTGGGAGTGCTAGTCCAGGATTCTCTAAAGGTTAACTTGCAGGTTAAGTCCGTGGTTAAGAAAGCAAATGTAATGTTGTCATTTATCTCAAGAGGGTTGGAATATAAAAGCAACGATGCACTTCCAAAGCCAGGGAGGAGATTGCCCAGCCTTTTGCTTTGATGGTTATGTCGTTATTGTCTACAGGAATAGTGCCAGAAGACTGGAGGATGGCAAATGTTGTCCCCTTGTTCAAGAAGAGTAGGGGCAACCTTGGTAATTATAAACCAGTGAGCCTTACTTCGGTTATGGGTAAAGTGTTGGAAAAGGTTATAAGAGAGAGAGGAGATTTATAATCATCTAGAGAGGAATAAGTTGATTAGGGATAGTCAACATGGTTTTGTGAAAGGTAGGTCATGCCTCACAAACCTTACTGAGTTCTTTGAGAAGGTGACTAAACAGGTAGATGGGGGTAAAGTGGTTGATGTGGTGAATGTGCATTTCAGTAAGGTGTTTGATAAGGTTCCCCACAGTAGGCTATTGCACAAAATGCGGAGACATGGGATTGAAGTGATTTAACGGCTTTGATCAGAAATTGGCTTGCTGAAAGAAGACAGAGGGTGGTGGTTGATGGGAAATGTTCACCCTGGAGTTCAGTTACTAGTGTGTACTGCAAGGATCTATTTTGGGGTCACTGCTGTTTGTTATTTTTATAAATGACCTAGATGAGGGTCTCAAAAGATGGGTTAGTAAATTTGTGGATGATGCTAAGGTCAGTGGAGTTGTGAATAGTGCTGAAGGATGTTGCGGGTTACAGAGGGACATAGATAAGCTGCAGAGCTGGGCTGAGAGGTGACCAATGGAGTTTAATGCAGAAAAGTGTGAGGTGATTCACTTTGGAAGGAGTAACAGGAATGCAGACTACTGGGCTAATGGTAAGATTCTTGGTAGTGTAGATAAGCAGAGAGATCTCGGTGTCCATGTACATGGATCCCTGAAAATTGCTACCTAGGTTGATAGGGTTGTTAAGAAGGCATATGGTGTGTTCACTCTCATTGGTAGAGGGATTGAGTTTTGGAGCCACGAGGTCATGCTGCAGCTGTACAAAACTCTGGTGTGGCTGCACTTGGAGTATTGCGTATGGTTCTGGTCACCGCATTATAGGAAGGATGTGGAAACTTTGGAAAAGGTGCAGAGGAGATTTACTAGGATGTTACCTGTATTGAGGGAAGATCATACGAGAAAAGATTGAGTACTTGAGGCTGTTTTCATTAGAGACAAGAAGGTTGAGAGGTAACTTAATTGAGACATATAAGATAATCAGAGGGTTAGAGAGGGTGGACAGCGAGAGCCATTTTCCTCTGATGGTAATGGCTAGCATGAGGGACATAGCTTTAAATTGAGAGGTGATAGATATGGGACAGATGTCTTTACAGTTTCTTTACTCACAGTATAGTAGGGGATGTGGAACCAACTGCCTGCAAACAGTTGTAGACTCGCCAACGTTAAGGGCATTTAAATGGCCATTGGATAGTCATATGGACGAAGATTGATTAACGTAGGTTAGATGGGCTTCAGGTTGGTTCCCCAGGTCGGAGCAATATTGAGGGCCGAAGAGCCTATACTGCGCTGGAATGTTCTATGTTCTGATGGATGCAGCCGCAGTAAGATGAGCAGACGTTTATCATTCATTGTTTCACTGCAAGGGATAAATTAGGGTGATGTTTGAGGTTCTTTATGTTGTAATGGCTGCTGTCCTTGCTGTGAGAGCTGAAATTAAGTCAAGGTTAGACCCTGCAGGTGAGGGATGTGATGGGAATTATAGTTGACAACAGCAAGACAAGTTAATTGCATTTCTTCCCCAATCCTTGTATTCGTTCCCATTTCATCTTTCTTTCTTAGGAAGTGAGGCTTCTTAAAACTTGTGCTTTGTTTAGCCTAGCTGTAACTTGGACCTGTTTCTTAAAACTTTGTCGGGACTGCAGACATGGACATGACTGCGTTTTATAAAAGAACCTTTGAGAGCAGGACCAGAAACATGGAGAAAAGAGAAGGATACACACTGAGTGCTTTGCATGCACTAACCATTCTCAACTCTGCATTGTTGGGGAAGATCAATCTGCAAAGGTGCAGTGGGTAAAACACTGTTCCATTTCTCAACATTTCTTCCCTCCTCTAAGGAACTCTGTAAAATCCCTGCTGACGAATGCTGAAAAAAACCAACATTTTGTTGAAGCTTTTGAACTTGCATCCGTCAGGGCAATTATTTCTTTTTCTTGCAGTTTATTCCTCAGGGCAATACCTTGACCAATCAGAGTCAAGTTTAAGTTTAAACAAAGTTTGTCAGTAAATTGTCAGTCATAGAGATGTACAGCATGGAAACAGACCCTTCGGTCCAACCCGTCCATGCCGACCAGATATTCCAACCCAATCTAGTCCCACCTGCCAGCACCCGGCCCATATCCCTCCAAACCCTTCCTATTCATATACCCATCCAAATGTCTCTTAAATGTTGCAATTGTACCAGCCTCCACCACTTCCTCTGGCAGCTCATTCCATATACGTACCACCCTCTGCATGAAAAAGTTGCCCCTTAGGTCTCTTTTATATCTTTCCCCTGTCACCCTCTAGTTCTGGGCTCTCCTACCCAGGGAAAAGACTTTGGGCGGCACGGTGGCACAGTGGTTAGCACTGCTGCCTCACAGCGCCAGAGACCTGGGTTCAATTCCCGCCTCAGACTGTGTGGAGTTTGCACGTTCTCCCCGTGTCTGCGTGGGTTTCCTCCGGGTGCTCCGGTTTCCTCCCACAGTCCAAAGATGTGCAGGTTAGGTGAATTGACCATGCTAAATTGCCCCTAGTGTTAGGTAAGGGATAAATGTAGGGGTATGGGTGGGTTGCGCTTCGGCGGGGCGGTGTGGACTTGTTGGGCCGAAGGGCCTGTTTCCACACTGTAAGTAATCTAATCTAATCTAATCTATTTATCCTCTCCATGCCCCTCATGATTTTATAAACCTCTATAAGGTCACCCCCTCAGCCTCCGATGGTCCAGGAAAAACAGCCCCAGCCTGTTCAGCCTCTCCCTTTAGCTCAAACCCTCCAATCCTGGCAACATCCTTGTAAATCTTTTCAAGTTTCACAACATCTTTCTGATAGGAAGGAGACCAGAGTTGCACGCAATATTCCAACAGTGGCCTAACCAATGTCCTGTACAGCCGCAATATGACCTCCCAACTCCTGTACTCAATACTCTGACCAATAAAGGAAAGCATACCAAATACCTTCTTCACTATCCTATCTACCTGCGACTCCACTTTCAAGGAGCTATGAACCTGCACTCCAAGGTCTCTTTGTTCAGTAACACTCCCTAGGACCATTAGCTAACTGGTCCATGGTAATGCCTCGACCAATCAGTTTTCAGCCAATCAGCACTCTCTTCTCACCCAGTATAACCATGTTGTTTCCCCATTACTTCAGTATTTCTTGTGAATTGTTCTCATGAGAGCAAGATGAAAAGCGTTGACAAAATGGGTCCCAGTTCAGTATTACCAAACAGCTATTTGTAAAACCTACCCATTTGAATAAACTTCTGGCCACCTTCCCCAATATCACGTTATGTGGGTTCGTTGTCAAATGTTCCTTTAAAGTCCCTACGGTTTGTATTGTTACTTTCAACTTGTTGTTGCATTATCCCTTTGCTGTTGATGGCACCTTGCTGTGTGCAACTTAGTTGCTACGTTCCCCACATTCCCACAGTGATTACAATTCAGAAAGTTATTTGTTGACTGTAAAGTGCTTTGGGACATGTTGCACCCATGAAAGGTGCTCAAACAATGCGACACTGTCCTTGGCTTGCTTTTAAACAGAGGCTCAGGAATCTCCTGCAATGAAGGGAGAGAGGAGAATAATGGATTTTCGATCCAGGTTCTGGCAGCACAGGGAGCAGATACAAGTAACCAATGTGTGCCACTCCTCAGGCTACAGCCTTGGCTCAATGGGTATATATATATATCCCCAACTAATGCACCTAACACTATGGGCAATTTAGCATGGCCAATTCACCTGACCTGCACATCTTTGCGCTGTGGGAGGAAACCCACACAGATACGAGGAGAATGTACAAACTCCACACAGACAGTCGCCCGAGGCTGGAATCGAACCCGGGTCCCTGCTGTGAGGCAGCAGTGCTAACCACCGAGCCACTGTGCTACCCACACTAATCTTACCAATTTTCATAGTTGTACCATAGAAAGCATTCTATTCAAATCATGGCTTGGTACTGCAATTGCTCTGCCCAGGACCAGATGAAACTACAGAGAGTTGTGAGTACATCCCAGACCATCACACAGACCAACCTCCCATCCATTGACTCCCATCTACACTTCTCACTGCCTCGGGAAGGCAGCCAACATCGTCAAAGACCCCTCCCACCCCTGATTATAATCCCTTCTAACAAGGCAGAAGACACAAAGGCTTAAACACACACCAACAGATTCAAGAACAGCTTCTTCACTGCTGTTACAAGATTCTTGAAAGGACCCCTAAAATTTTAAATTTAATGTTGATGTCACTCTCTGTGCACCTTCTCTGCTGCTGTAACACTATATTCCTCTCTCTGTTGTATCACCTTTAATAAACTTTGTATGGTATGATCTGCCTGTACTGCACACAAAACAAACTTTTTCACTGTGCAGGTAGTTGGTCTATAACATGATGGTTGTGTTCCTGTGCAACCTCACATTATAGAAAAACAATGCTTAAAGTATTGGTGATGTAATCGCATTACAGCCAACGCATTTTAAAAGTTCGCTCTATAGAAACAGCGTCCCCAATTAGTTGATCATGTTACAGTGGATTTGTGTTGAAGAAACACATTATAACAAAATAACTTGAACCTAGGTATATGTGACAATAATAAATCAAATCAAATCAAATTTAGACAATTGCAATGAGTGTGGGGAGGTGGTGGTAATGTTGCTGGACAGCCCCTACTCTGGAGGCACAGATTATTGGTGGGCAGCTTCAAATCCCACTATGAGAACTCATGGTACTGAAGATCAATTAATGCACCTGGAATAGGGAGAGCTAGCCTCAGTAACAATGACCACAACTGATGGGTGTTAAAAGCCATTTCTGAGGGCAGGTACAAGTAACTCACCAGTGTCCACTTTATGGAAGAGAACCTGCTGCTCTTGGTTGGAGGTCCCTCCCTCTCAATAGTGAGTTACTTGTACCTGCCCTCAGAAATGGCTTTGGCAAACCCCATTCAGTTCAAGGGCCATTAGCGATGAGCAACGAATGCTGGACTTATCAGTGATGCCCACATGCGCTGAATGGATAGGAGAGCGCTGAGGGAGTGCGACACTGTCAGATGTGGCATTTTGTAGATGAGCTAACCGAGACTGTACCTGCCCTCTCAGGCAGGGTGTAAGGGTGTCCTTGGTGCTATTCCAAGGAAACTGAGAAAACTCTCCCTCATGCCTTGGTCAATATTTATCCCTTAACTGACTTGACTAAAACAACAGTTGTCAGATTATTTACCACATCACTCTTTATGGGAGCTTTCTGCATGCAATTTGACTGTGGTTTTTTTCTACCTTATATCATGTTTCAATTGCACATCATTGGCTGTAAAGTGGTTGGAGATGTCCTTAGGTGCTAGTGTATCATACTCCAAGGCAATTATATGCAATCTGCAAATCTCATATAGTATACAGAGCAAAAATTATGAACATCTGTTGAAAACACTCTCAGAATCTGGATTATGTTGATAGAGGAGCTGAAAACACAATTTTTGATTAACTTATTTTTTACATATCATTTTTGATTTAATTTAATGTGTAACATATAATTTCGGTGTTCAGCTGGAAGGGGATTACACACAGTGAACCCCAAACCCACAACAATTTAAGTAAAAAGTACACTAAATGTTTTGAGCCAGAACTCTACACAAGATGTGCAGTAGCATTCAAATATTGTTTGCTCTTGCAATTCAAGTGGACCTGAAGATGCTAACCCTGCCTTGTCCCTAATGGAAGATTCCGGCACACTGCCTTGAAAAAAGACTCATCTTTAAGGAACTTGACTTTATTAGCCAGAAAAATGCACAGCTGGAGAAGCTAACATTGTTTGGCTCAAAGTCAGGAATTGTCTACAGAGCGTCTGCTCTGCTTCCAATTGGTCACCAAGATCCCTTGAGGATGAACACATTTGGGAGAAGAGTGGAGGTGGAGGTGGGGTGGAGGGGGAGGTGACGCTCTTAGTGAGAGTAGGTCATGTGATCATCAGAATCCATCTTAAGGGGGCCTGAAGACAAAGAGGATGAATGAACACCCATCCTCACACAAATGCTTCTCCTGCCTAGCAATAAGGTAACAGAGATTAGTATGGAGACAGTGAGGACTGCAGATGCTGGAGATCAGAGGCGAGAGTGTATTGCTGGAAAAGCACAGCAGGTCAGGCAGCATCAGAGGAGCAGGAAAATCGACGTTTCAGGCCGGAGCCCTTCATCAGGAATGAGGCTGGAAGCTTTGGGGGTGGAGAGATAAAAGGGAGGGGGGGGATTTTGGGGCTGGGGACAAGGTAGTTGAGAGTGCCCTGAGATTAGTGTGGGGCAACGGTAATGTCCCTACCTCTGTGCCAGGTGGCCTGGGTTCAAGTACTACCTGCTCCAGAAGCATATCATAACATCTTTGAATAGTTTTATTAGATAAAAATAACTTTAAAGTCGTTTTAAATACCTGGATGATTTTATGATGTGAAGATGTATTTTGGGGATTTCTGTTCAGTACTTGATTTGTCAATGTGAATCCTTTTGTCTGCAGTCAGATCTCAATATCATGGTGTAATTATTGACACTGTGTTAACAAAATCAACAAGTGCCTGAGGAACTCAGGAGGCCTTTATTGCAAAGCGAGTGGAGTGTCAAAGTAGGAAATCCTTGCTAAAACCATGCTAGGCATTACTTAGAACACACCTGGAATATTGTCAGCAGTCCTGGTCCCTGATCCAATAGAATCCTATCCCTACAGAGCAGAGAAAAGCCCTTCGGCCCAACAAGTCCACACCAACTCTCCAAAGAGCATCCACCCAGTCTTCACCCCCCCCACCCTATCCCCGCATTTCCCATGGCTCATCCACCTAATCTACACATTTCTGGGCACTATGGGCAATTTTCCATAGCCAATCCACCCTAATCTGCATATCTGTGGACATTATGGGGCAATTTCCCATGGCCAATCCACCCTAACCTGCACATCTTTAGACTGTGGGAGCAAACTCACGCAGCCACAGAGAGAATGTACAAACTCCACCCAGCCAGTCACCCGAGGCTGGAATTGAACCTGGGTCCCTGGTGCTGTGAGGCAGCAGTGCTAACCACTGAGTTACCGTGCTGAACAACAATGAAAGCTATACCATCAAAGGAGGCAATCCAGAGACGTTTCATGGGCTTGTACCAGGTATGGAGGATTTTCTGATGAGGAGAGTTGATTAGATTGGAAATCAGAGGCTACCTCATTGAAACATTCAAGATTTTCGAGGTGTTGACAGGGTAGATGCAGAAAGGTTATATTCCCTTGTGGGAAAGTTTAAGACCAGAAGGAATAGTCTCAGAATAACCAGTTGCACATTTAAAACAGAGATGAGGACAATTTCTTCTTTCAGAGGGTTGTGAATCGGTGGAATTGTTTCCTGCACAGGTCTGCATGCCCGGGTCATCAAGTATAATCAAGGCTGAAATAGGGAGATTTATAATCAGGAAGGGAAGCAAGGATTACGGGGAAAAGGCAGGGGAGTGGAGGATGGTCAGATCAGCCATGACGTTTTCATAGAATCTCTACAGTGTGGAAACAGGCCATTTGGCCCCAACAAGTCAATGTTACCGCATTATAGGAAAGATGTGGAAGCTTTGGAAAGGTTTCAGAGGAGATTTACTAGGATGTTGCCTGGTATGGAGGGAAGGTCTTACGAGGAAAGGCTGAGGGACTTGAGGCTCTTTTCGTTGGTGAGAAGAAGGTTGAGAGGAGACTTAATTGAGACGTATAAGATGATCAGAGGGTTAGATAAGGTGCACAGGGAGAGCCTTTTTCCTCGGATGGTGATGGCTACACAAGGGAACATAGCTTTAAATTGAGGGGTGATAGATTTAGGACAGATGTCAGAGGTAGTTTCTTTACTCAGAGAGAAGTAGAGACATAGAACAGCCTGCCTGCAACAGTATTAGACTCATAGATGTTAAAGACTTTAAATGGGCTTTGGACCTGCATATGGATAATAATGGAATGGTGTAGGTTAGATGGGTATCAGATTGGTTTCACAGGTTGGCGTAACATTGAGGGCCGAAGGGTTTTTACTGTGCTGTAACGTTCTCTGCTCTCTGCTCTAAGTCCACACTGACCCTCTGAAGAGGAACCCACCCAGACCCATTCCCCTCCCCTATCAGTTCCCCTGATTAATGCACCTACCCTTCCCATCCCTGAACAGTATGGGTAATTTAATATGGCCAATCCACCCTAACCTGCACATCGTTGGACTGTGGGGGGAAATCAGAGCACCTGGAGAAAACCCACGCAGACACAGGGAGAATGTGCAAACTCCACACAGACAGTTGCCCGAAGCTGGAATCGAAACTGAATCTTTGGCGCTGAGATGTAATAGTGCTAACCACTGAGCTACCATGTCGCCCCTTTCCTCATTGAATAGAGGAGCAGATGTGATGGGCTGAATGGCCGACATCTGCACCAGTGTCCTCTGTGTTTTAGGTCTGGCAGCTATTCCATAGTGGAATCACTGGACTCAAAATGTTAACTGTGTTTCTCTCACCAAAGGGGCTGCCTGACCTGCTGAGTTTCTCCAGCACTTCTTGATATCCTTCCAGATTTCCAACTTCCACAGTATTCTGATTTTGAGTGATTAACCAGCTCAGGGTTGACGAGAGGAAGAGTGTCCACTGACCATGATTGTGATCTGATTGCTCACTATACCTGGGCTTTAGGGGTGGTGTGGGGCCCTCCCTGTGTAAGCTCACTAGGGACATCTTAAATCACACAGTGAAAGGCTTCTTAATGCCTACTGAGCTAGAGTTATCAAATCAGCATTTATTACATCAGTGAAAAGAAAATACTGGCAGAGGACTTGTGTCATGCAAAGGGAGAGAGTGATGGTGTTTATAATGGTTTCTGTGATAATAGGAAGATCGAGTGACAGAATAGAACTGAAAATGTGTTGCTGGAAAAGCGCAGCAGGTCAGGCAGCATCCAGGGGACAGGAGAATCGACGTTTCACATTCTAGGTGACATGCGTGCACACACACACACGTGCTCGCACACATATTCCTATAGACCCATACACACTAGCACACCTTTTCTCATACACAAGCTCTCTCTCAAATGCACACACATACACCCCCCACACTCACACCCATGCACATACCCTCTCACAGGCTCATACTCCATCACAAACATGTACATACTTTACGAAGCTTGCACACACACAAACACACACACTCTCACATGCACTCACACTCACATGTGCACACTCACTCTGTCTCTATCTCCTGCATATGCGCAGGGCAACATTTTCACACAGAGGGTGTGTATGGAATGAGCTGCCAGAGGAAGTGGTGGAGGCTGGTACAGTTACAACATATAAGAGGCATTTGGATGGGTATATGAATAGGAAGGGTTTGGAGGGATATGGGCCGGGTGCTGGCAGGTGGGACTAGATAGGGTTGGGATATCTGGTCGGCATGGACGGGTTGGACTGAAGGGTCTGTTTCTGTGCTGTACATCTCTATGACTCTTTGACTCTATGATATGTATATGTTTATGGGATGAATCTGTATTTGCAAAATTATATTTGCAGATACATTCTATTTTGCTCACTCAATGCAGGCAGTGAATCCATGTAATATTTTGTAAATTCCACTTTAGGAAATAGAACCAGTCTGACTCAAGATTGGGATACAGACAGACTCTGACCTCACATCTTTAATGCATTGTCTGAGCTGATATAGAGTCATAGAGATGTACAGCACAGAAACAGACCCTTTGGTCCAACTTGTCCATGCTGACCAGATATCCCAATCTAATCTAGTCCACCTTTTGTTATAAGACCTTAAGTTATCTTCAGAATGTGATTTAAAAGAAGTTCTGGAATTTACATATTAAAGAGCCGAAACAAGCGAACCCATGCTAAAAGATGAAAGACTTAACAATCTAGCTGCATGACACTGTAATCTTTTGCTATAAATTCTATGTCTTATGGTCCTGCTTCACAACTACCTGATGAAGGAGCAGCGCTCTGAAAGCTAGTGTGCTTCCAATTAAACCTGTTGAACTATAACCTGGTTTTTTAATTCTGTCAAGAAACTCTGGTGTGAAGGTACCGGTGTTGGACTGGGGTGGACAAAGTTAAAAATCACACAGCACCAGGCTATAGTCCAACAGGTTTATTTGGAAGTATATGCTTTTGGAGTGCTTCTCCTTCATCAGCTAGCTACTTAACGAAGGAGCAGTGCTCTAAAAGCTAGTGCTTCCAAATAAACCTGTTGGACTATAACCTGGTGTTGCGTGATTGTTTTGTTTTTTTACTTTGTCAACAAACTCAGCAGGTCTGTGGAGAGAGAAACCATGTTAACATTTCGAGTCCCATATCACTGAAGAAAACTTTTCTGAAGAAAAGTCATTTCGGACTCAGTTCCTCTCTGCGCAGATGCTGCCAGACCCATTGTGTTTCTCCAGCAATTTCTGTTTTTTTTATTTTAGATTCCCAGACTCCGGTTTATTTTGCTTTGATTAGTTTCTGTCAAGGTCAGTGCAGTGTGGTTTCTGATTGGCTGCAAATTGAGTTTGAGTCCCTCACTTGGTCTCCATTGACCAAAACTTCATAAGAATCATTTCCTTGCTGCATTTATGATCTTGGCAATGACCTTTCATTCTTTGGAACTATTCCTAAATTTCACAATTTAATTCCATTATTGTAGATAAAATTAGATTAGATTAGATTACAGTGTGGAAACAGGCCCTTCGGCCCAACAAGTCCACACCGACCCGCCGAAGTGCAACCCACCCTTACCCCTACCCCTACGTTTTACATTTGCCCCTTTCCTAACACTACAGGCAATTTAGCATGGCCAATTCACCTGACCTGCACATCTTTGGACTGTGGGAGGAAACCGGAGCACCCGGAGGAAACCCACGCAGACACGGGGAGAACGTGCAAACTCCACACAGTCACCTGAGGCGGGAATTGAACCCAGGTCTCTGGCGCTGTGAGGCAGCAGTACTAATCACTGTGTCACCGTGCTGCCCACTTTTTTTAAACTGACACCTAAGTTATGCTGTATGTGCTGTGATGTTAACCACCACCAGCTTGTGGGACAGATAGTTTATCTTCTTTCCTTGATAGGGAGTAAGGGCTAACTTGGTTTACAAGGGAAACCATCTTGCCTTAAACCAGATGTAGTTTATTGCATGCTAACAATCAGATGCAGGTTACCTTAGATTAGATTTTTTTTTAGGATTAAAAAAAAATCTAATTCTATTTTGAGACTTTAAAAATGGACGCTGTATTCCTTTTGGCTAATACTGTTTTGCTTGTAGATATTTTTAACATCTCTATATGAAGGGTCGGTACAGAGGGGGCCATGCTTTATGAAGTGAATGTGAGATAGTGGTGTTTTGTCTTGGTGTTGAATCCAACTCCTGACCTTTGTTCTCTCAGATGTTATCATGTGTTTAAAATGTGAGAGCCAGCACAACAGGCTGCATGGGGTCAGAAAGGCTGCACATCAGGCTAGGGTGTAGGTCTTCCCACAGTATGCACAATCAACCTGAATAGCATGCCTGATCTGCAACAATACTCACTAATGTTTGGGTTATACCTCAGGTTGATGTGAATGGTTCCGTGTTGAAACGCAGCCTTGAAACCTCCTATTTGCCATTGATCAGGGTCTACTAGTGTGTGGTCTGTTCAGCTAATGGCTGACAGCCTCACGAAAGACATCCCTTCAAAGTATTTCTGCGAGAAACTCAAGGTTAAATGAACAAGTGGCCTTGACAGTTGACAAAGTGTAGCCAGTGTGGCCATCATCACAAGATTAAGAACAAAATGCCTTAAGAATACAAAGTCAGCAGTCACACGACACTAGGTTATAGGCCAACAGGTTTATTTGAAATCACAAGCTTTCAGAGCGCGGCCCCTTCATCAGGTTGCTCTCTCCTCATACCCTTTGATCCACCTAAGAACTACTGTCACAGAGAAATATAATAAATAACTGCTAAACCATGTCGGGGGCTTTACTATCTCAGTTTAAGCAGCTGGGCAAGGGGGAGGGGCTAGTAACATTCTAGCCATTGGGCAGAATGGCTTCCCAATGGTCCTCCCATTGTGACATTTCACTAAAGGCAGAACTGGGTGTGGAAAGGCTAGCAATAGGCATCCGATTTGTATAATAAATATCCCAATGGCGGACCATTTAAAGGTACCCTTGGCATCTTGTCAATGACAGGGCAGCTCCATGCTGCGTGTGGAGATTGTTAACTGTGTGAAGGCCAAACTCAGCAGGTTCCTAGCCCCAGAGAGAGGGGGCTACAGGCTGGGACAGGGGCACACCTGGCCCAGCAACCTCTCCACATGGGTTTGTCCTCTGATCCTCAGCTCTGAGGTCTTACAATAACTGTTCATCACCCAATAGGTGAACTGACCCCGATAGTATTGCTTTTAGTGGGAGCTTGCTGTGTACAAATTAGTTGCTGCAGTTCTTACATGCCAATATGACTACACTTCAAAGGGACTTGTCTTGACTGTGAAGTGCATGAGGACGTTCTGAGATCATGAAAGGTGCTATATAAATGCAAGTTCTTTCTTACATCCATGGAATATTCATACACAGAAATGCCCATGTAACTTAGCAGAAACATATATGTGCAACTTAAAAATACAATGAAAATGAGCTTATAGTTAAGATCATACCCTAGCAATCAATGAACAGCAAATATCATTACCACACCAATTCTATTTAACCCCTCAACAATTGATACACCACATTGTGTGTGCCCTAGGAATGACTTGACGCCATCAGTCAATGTTAAATTACATTGGATGGTGACACTGATTAATTCTTGTTTTATGTGTACCAGCTATGGATCAGTTGGTAGTGTTTCTGCGTCTGTATTAGAAGGACCAGTGTTATACTGGACAGTAAAGAAGGTTATCTAAGAGTACAACAGGATCTTGATCAATTGGGCCAGTGGGCTGAGGAATGGCAGAGGACGTTTAATTCGGATAAATGTGAAGTGTTGCATTTTGGGAAGACCAACCAGGGCAGGACTTACTCAGTTAATGGTAGGGCTGTGGGGAAAGTTGTTGAATGGAGAGACCTAGGAGTGAAGATACATAGGTCTCTGAAAGTAGGGTAACAGGTAGATGAGATGATGAAGAAGGCTGAGCAAGAGCATTGAGTATGGGAGTTGGGATGTCACATTACAGCTGTTCAAGGCATTGGTGAGGCCAGATGTAGAGTACAATTCTGCAATAGGAAGGATGCATACTAACAGGAAAGGGTGCAAAAAAACATTTACGCTACCAAGGTTGGAGGGTTTATAAGCATAGGCTGGAAAGGCTGGGGCTGTTTTTCCTGGAGTATCGGAGGCTGAGGAGTGACCTTGGATAGGTTTGTAAATCATGAGGGGCATGGAGAGGGTAAATAGTTGAAGTCTTTTCCCCAGGGAGGAGCGTCCAGAACCAGAGGTCATAGGTTTAAGACGAGAGGGGCAAGATTTAAAAAGGACCTGAGGGGCAATTTTTTCATGCAGAGGGTGCTGCGTGTATGGAATGAGCTGCCAGAGGAAGTGGTGGAGGCTGGTACAATGACGACATTGAAAAGGTACATGGATAGGAAAGGTTTAGAGGGATATGGGCCCAATGCAGAAAAATGGGAACTATTTCAGTTTCGGAAACTGGTCGGCATGGACAAGTCAGTCCTAGACCAAAATCAAGCGAAGTGCTGAGGGAGTGCAGCACAGTTGGTGGTGCTGTCTTTAGGGCGAAGCATTAATTCGAGGCCCCAATTGCTTTCTACGTGGCTGCAGAAGAGACCCAGTGCTCAGAGCAGATGATCTGGTCTTTACCATGTGCTGACTGGAGGCACTCGCTGTGATCAAACAGGTGACTGCATTTTGTCCTTTACAACAGGGACTACACTTCAGTGTAATACTTCATTTATATTCTCACTCCCAGGATGTGTGTCACGAGACAGATTGTCCTTAATTTGCTACCCGACTCAAATGTCCTTTATGAACTTGGTAGAGAACCAGCTGCCTGAGCACGTACAAAAGGGACCTACGGAGCAACTTCTTCACACAGAGGGTGGTGTGTGTATGGAATGAGCTGCTACAGGAAGTGGTGGAGGCTGGTACAATTACAACATTTGAAAAGCTTCTGGATAGATATATGAATAGGAATGAGTTTAGACAGACATGGGCCAAGTGCTGGCAAATGGGACGAGATTAATTTAGGATGTCTGATCGGCATGGACGAGTTGGAGCGAAGGGTCTGTTTCCGTGCTGTACATCTCTATGACTCTATGATTCTAACAATGAACTTCCAGAGGAATTGGGTACTGGTTAAGTAGATGAATAGGAAATGTTTGGAAGGATACAGGCCAAGTGCAGACAGTTGGGATTAGTTTCGTTTGGGAGTTTGGTCAGCATGGACCAGTTGGACCGAACGCTCTGCTTCCGTGCTGCATGACTCTATGCCCCCATGAATAAGGTGAAGATTTGTTGGCTGCAAAGTGCTTTGACCATCCTGTGATCATGGAAGGCAATATATAAATGCAAGACCTCCTCTGCTTTGAAGCAGAGATGAGGTAAATTTGCAGGGTCCCCATCGCTCGTGTGGCAATGCAGGAGTCACTGGTTTGAACTCTGGAGATGCAGACGAGACACTTTGTTCAAACAAAATCTTTTTGTTTCCTTTTTGAGCACAAGTAGACACGGAGATGACATAATTAAAAGCAGGTTCATCTATCGTGCTAGTTGCTTTTCTGGTGCTCTGCCAGGTTAAAAATAACTCGCAAAAGACTAGGGATTAGTTGTGGTGAAAAAGCTTCAGGGATATAAGTATATTCCAAGAGCATCTTTGTTTAAAATTAATTGACGTGAAAGATGTTTTTTTCTGAATGGCGATGTTTTTAAACTTTTCTGAACCCTGCACACAGCAGAAAACCTGCTCTTATTGCCTAATACCTGGAAAAAACGACTGCTGATAAATTCTAACATCTTGCAAAATAATTAGAACAATCGCGAAACATTGGCTAGGATACAAGAAAAAGCCACACTTCAGAGATTTAATCCTGGCCTGACCGGACAGTGCAGTACCGAGGGAGTGCTGCACTGTTGGAGATGCTATCTTTCAGGTGTGACTCTAGACCAAGGTCAGCATACTCGATCTCACGTCATGGGTCAAATAAAGGGCCTCCCTGGGTCTCCCAGATCAGTGTTTATATCTCAACCTGCTTCACCAGACCAAAGTGATTTGTCAGGGATCTCATGTTGTGGGAGCTTGATATGAGGCAGGTCCTACTGCTCCATTTGTTACAACAGAGACTGTACTTTATTAGTTTATTTCATTGCCTTTGGGAATGGATATCGAGTAACTTTCAATAACAGCTGAGCATTTCTCAGTGCCATGATGTAGAGGAGGACTGGGGTGGACAAACTTAAAAATCACACAACACCAGATTGTAGTCCAACGGGTTTAATTGGAAGCACTAACTCTCAGAGCGCTGCCCCTTCATCGGGTGGTTGTGGTGAAGGGGTAATGCTCCGACAGTGAGTTTTTCCACATATCTCAGTGCCAGTTAGAGGGATAGACAGACATGGTCTCTGAGCTTGAACCTGAGCTCTGTGTGACCTGGTTCAGTCTGATTGAGGGAGACAGTGTCAAAGGTCAAACATCATTCTCTCTTCACACATTGTTGTTTCAGAAATAGAAACAGCATTACAGCATTGGCCTCTGTATTCGCAGTGACTGCAAAATCGTGAGACATTTGAGAGCCGTGTTAAGGTGCTATCCCAATGCATCTTTCTACAACACAAAGTACTTTCACTTTCAAGATGGTGACAGAGTGTGGACTCCTCAGCCCAGGAGTGCAGAGCTCATCTACTCCATCTCCTCTACTTCTGTATTTATTTCTAAGCTTCTTTTTAATGTTTCCATTTATTATTGTACTTTAACTTCTGTAAATGACTTTGGTGGCAGAAGTCTCCTCCAACCCAGGCCCTGTGATGAGGCCTGGAACGGCAGTATAAGCCTGCCACCTGGTGGAGCGGTCTCAAAGTATGACACTCTAGGCACGGAGGTCTTGCCTTTGTTCTTGGTCTTCCAGCAGCTCAGCCCAGCAGAGTGGTCTCATCTTGCTGCATCTTGCTGGTTTCAGCCTAGTGGGGTAGTCTCATCTTGCTGCAGCTTGCTGGTTTTGGCCTGGTGGGGGTGGTCTCATCTTGCTGCAGCTTGCTGGTTTCGGCCTAGTGGGGGTGGTCTCATCTTGCTGCAGCTTGCTGATTTCGGCCTAGTGGGGTGGTGTCATCTTGCTGCAGCTTGCTGATTTCGGCCTGGTGGCGGTGGTCTCATCTTGCTGCAGCTTGCTGGTTTCGGCCTAGTGGGGTGGTCTCATCTTGCTGCAGCTTGCTGGTTTCAGCCTGGTGGGGGTGGTCTCATCTTGCTGCAGCTTGCTGGTTTCGGCCTAGTGGGGTGGTCTCATCTTGCTGCAGCTTGCTTGTTTCGGCCGGGTGGGGGTGGTCTCACCTTGCTGCAGCTTGCTGGTTTCAGCCTGGTGGGGTTGGTCTCATCTTGCTGCAGCTTGCTGGTTTTGGCCTGGTGGCGGTGGTCTCATCTTGCTGCAGCTTGCTGGTTTCGGCCTAGTGGGGTGGTCTCATCTTGCAGCAGCTTGCTGGTTTCGGCCTAGTGGGGTAGTCTCATCTTGCTGCAGCTTGCTGGTTTCGGCCTAGTGGGGTGGTCTCATCTTGCTGCAGCTTGCTGGTTTTGGCCTAGTGGGGTGATCTCATCTTGCTGTGTCTTGCTGGCTTCAGCCTGGTGGGGGTGGTCTCATCTTGCTGCAGCTTGTTGATTTCGGCCTAATCGGGGTGGTCTCACCTTGCTGCAGCTTGCTGGTTATAGCCTGGTGAGGGTGGTCTCATCTTGCTGCAATTTGCTGGTTTCGGCCTAGTGGGGTGGTCTCATCTTGTTGTGTCTTGCTGGCTTCAGCCTGGTGGGGGTGGTCTCATCTTGCTGCAGCTTGCTGGTTTCGGCCTGGTGGCGGTGGTCTCATCTTGCTGCAGCTTGCTGGTTTCGGCCCGGTGGCGGTGGTCTCATCTTGCTGCAGCTTGCTGGTTTCGGCCTAGTGGCGTAGTCTCATCTTGCTGCAGCTTGCTGGTTTTGGCCTGGTGGGGTAGTCTCATCTTGCTGCAGCTTGCTGGTTTCATCCCAGTGGGGGTGGTCTCATCTTGCTGCAGCTTGCTGGTTTCGGCCTGGTGGGGGTGGTCGCATCTTGCTGCAGCTTGCTGGTTTTGGCCTAGTGGGGGTGGTCTCATCGTGCTGCAGCTTGCTGGTTTCGGCCTAGTGGGGTAGTCTCATCTTGCTGCAGCTTGTTGGTTTCGGCCTGGTGGGGGTGGTCTCACCTTGCTGCAGCTTGCTGGTTTCGGCCTAGTGGGGGTGGTCTCATCTTGCTGCAGCTTGCTGGTTTCGGCCTAGTGGGGTAGTCTCATCTTGCTGCAGCTTGCTGGTTTCGGCCTGGTGGGGGTGGTATCACCTTGCTGCAGCTTGCTGGTTTCGGCCTGGTGGCGGTGGTCTCACCTTGCTGCAGCTTGCTGGTTTTGGCCTGGTGGCGGTGGTCTCATCTTGCTGCAGCTTGCTGGTTTCGGCCTGGTGGCGGTGGTCTCATCTTGCTGCAGCTTGTTGATTTCGGCCTAGTGGGGGTGGTCTCACCTTGCTGCAGCTTGCTGGTTTTGGCCTGGTGGGGGTGGTCTCATCTTGCTGCAGCTTGCTGGTTTCGGCCTAGTGGGGTGGTTTCATCTTGCTGTGTCTTGCTGGCTTCAGCCTGGTGGGGGTGGTCTCATCTTGCTGCAGCTTGCTGGTTTCAGCCCGGTGGGAGTGGTCGCGTCTCTCCATGGCTTGCTAGTTTGGCTGGGCAGGGTGGTCTTGGCCCAGTTTTCTAGCATACAGGTCGTTCTGCTATAACGCACGTTTTGTCAACACGAACTCGCTGTAGTGCGATGGACAAATTGGGGACACTGTTTCTAAAGCGCGAACTTTCAGAATGTGCATTGGCTGTAACACAATTACATCGCCAACACTTTAAATGCTGTTTCTAAAACGCACTATTTATATAACGCGGGGTTGCACAAAAACACAGCAATCGCGTTTTAGAAAGTCTGACTGTATCCCAAATCCTGGAGTCGTTAACTGATGAACTCTACTTTCTTTTTCTTTTTAGTTATGATTTCTGTCATTAATTTAGGTGCAGTGGTCATTAATTTAGGTGCAGTGGTATGGCAACTAATGAAACTTTTCAGTGAATTTTGTTTGTAAAGACATACACAGCAATAAATTGGTACTCTATTCTGTTTGTCTAAAACATTAACGGGAATAAACACCTTTGTTTTTAAAGCATTTAAAAATCTTGTTGACTTTGTGTGTTGAAAACGATTAATTGGGGAATGTTGCTGTATCAGTGTTTCGAGTGAAGCTGATGCACTTGGATGCCTGATCCAACCCAATCGGAATGAATGGGAATTATTTGACCCATTGGATTTGATATCTGGATTCAGGTTCCACTCCAGCATCAGAATTCATTTCATCAGCTGAATTACAAGCTGTAATTGTCTCCCTGCTGTAGGAAGGATGTTGTGAAACTTGAAAGGGTTCAGGAAAGATTTACAAGGATGTTGTCAGGGTTGGAGGGTTTGGGCTGTAGGGAGAGGCTGGACAGGCTGGGGCTTTTCCCTGGAGCATTGGAGGCTGAGGGGTGACCTTATAGGGGTTTATAAAAACATGAGGGGCATGGATAGGATAACTGGTTAAAGTCTCTTCCCTGGGGTGGGGGAGTCCAGAACTAGAGGGCATAGGTTTCGGGTGAGAGGGGAAAGATATAAAAGGGATCTAAGGGGGAAGTTTTTCACGCAGAGGGTGGTGTGTGTGCTGACAGAGGAAGTGGAGGCTAGTACAATTACAACATTTAAAAGGCATCTGGGTGGGTACATGAATAGGAAGGGTTTGGAGGGATATGTGCTAAGTGCTGACAAATGGGACTAGATTTATTTAGGATATCTGGTCAGCATGGACAGTTGGACTGAAGGGTCTGTTTCCGTGCTGTACAGCTCTCTGACTGTATGACTCTAATTCCATGATAAAACAGAGACCTGTGATGTTGGAAATCTGAAACAAGAATCGAAATTGCTGGAGAAACTCAGCAGGTCTGGCAGCATCTGTGGAGAGAGAAATAGAGTGAATGTTTTGAGTCCAGGTTGTAATGAAGTATCACTGGACTCAAAATGTTAACTCTGTCTCTCTCTCTCTCTACTGAAGCTGCCAGACCTGCTGAGTTTCTCCAGCAATTTCTGATTTTGTTCCATAATTCCAAGCAGGTCAATAATTAATTGATTTTCTTTTCTTTAAAAAAAAACATGGTAAGACTCTAAAATTGTCTTGGGATGTGGGGAAGTCTTACTAAAGTTGTGGGGTCTTGTAACACTGATATCGACAACTAGTTGGGGATGGGGTCTTGAACCAGGGGACAGAGTCTCAGAATAAAGCAGGGGCCATTTAGGACTGAGATGAGGAGGAAATTGTTCACTCAGAGGATGATGAATCTGTGGAATTTTCTGACCGAGTAGGCTGTGGAAGTTCAGTCACTGAGTAAGTTCAAGTTAGAGATCTAGAAGTTTCAAGATGCTGATGTCATCGAGGGATATGGGGATAGCAGAAGAAAATGATGATCAGCCAGGGTCTAGATGTTGATACTAGCTTGATGGGCTGAATGACCTACCCTTCCTCCGATATTCCTAACTATATAGAGAAGCCATACAATTCTGAATCCTTGAAATTGCATTGTCAAAGGCTTTGGCCCAGTGTGCCTGTTTACTCTGCAAATAAAGCTATCCCCTCCAATCCAATCTTCTATCCTTGGTAGAGTCTTAATTTTGAAATACTTATCAATTCACTTTGAAGTCACACCAGACTCTTGACCTCAGTTCCCATTTGGAGTAAAGTATTCTTTCTTGCAATAACCCCCATTTTTCTTTTCCCTAAATTCCTCTTTCAATGGGAGGCTGTCATTCTATTGCTTCTGGATTTCTGGTTGAGGATTTAGTACAAATGGGTTAGCATCACAAAGACTCAAAGAGGCCATTGATTGAGTTTGATGGTTGTGGTCCCATGGTTACGCCCACAGTGAATCCTGGAAACACATGGTGTTGGGATGGGCTTGTGAAAATTAGGAATATGCTAGTTTTAGAAAGAGACACTTCCAGTGTGTTATATAAAAGCTTCAATGCTTATACAGAAATGTTTCCAGTCTCTAAATCAAATGTATAGTTTATGTGTGGAGGGAAAAGTCACCTTTTTACACAAATGAAGAGCTTTGCTTACAGTAATACTATGCGTACAGTACAGTCTATTGACTTTAGACGATGTAATTTCCTTTTTGTCTAATATTATCTATATGTGTGTATAAAGCATTGCTGAGTTAACAGGAGGTTGAGAAGAGATTTATAACATAGAACATAGAACATTACAGTGCAGTACAGGCCCTTCGACCCTTGATGTCACACAATCTGTGGAACCAATATGAAGCCCATCTAACCTACACTATTCCATTTTCATCCAATGACCATTTAAATGCCCTTAAAGTTGGTGAGTCTACTGCTGTTGCAGGCAATGTGTTCCATGCCCCTACTACTCTCTGAGTAAATAAACTATCTCTATATCTATCACCGCTTAATTTAAAGCTATGCCCCCTCGTGCTAGCCATTACCATCCAAGGAAAAAGGCTCTCCCAGTCCACCCTATCTAATCCTTTGATTATCTTATAAGTCTAAATTAAGTCATCTCTCAACCTTCTCTCTAATGAAAACAGCCTCAAGTCCCTCAGCCTTCCTCATAAGACCTACTTCCATACCAGGCAACATCCTGGTAAATCTTCTCGGAACCCTTTCCAAAGCTTCCACATCCTTCCTTTAAGGCGGTGACCAGAACTACACGCAATACTCCAAGTGCAGAGTTTTGTACAGCTGTAGCATAACCTCCCACTTCTCAGCATTGAATGCCATCTGCCACCTATCCACCTACTGCACCAAATCAATGTCCTTTTGAAACACTGCACCATCCTCCTTACAGTTGACAATGCTTCAAGATTTTGTATTAGTTGCAAATGTTGAAACTGTTCCTTTTACACCAAAATCGAGAGTGTGGAGCTGGAAAAACACGGCCGGTCAGGCAGCATTCGAGGGGCAGGAGAGTCAACGTTTCAGGCATAAGCTCTTCATCAGATTTTCTGTAAGGTTTTCTGATGAAGGATTTATGCCCGAAATGTCGATTTTCCTGCTCCTTGGATGCTGCCTGACCTGCTGTGCTTTTCCAGCACCACACTCTCAACTCTGATCTCCAGCATCTGCAGTCCTCAGTTTCCCCTTTTACACCAATGTCTAGGTTTGTTATAATGGGCCCTCGTGATACCATACCTAAAATATTGTGCGCAGTTTTGCCCTCCTTTTCTGAGGAACGATGATCTTGATCTTGAGAGAGTGCAGTGAAGGCTTCCCAGGCTGATTCCCGGGATGTCGGACTGACGTATGAGGAGAGGTTGACGAGGTTAGGATTGTTTTAGCTGGAGTTCAGACAAATGAGGGGAGATCTCATAGAGACTTATAAAATTCTAACAGGACTAGACAGGGTAGATGCAGGAAGGATGTTCCCGATGGTGGTGGTGTCCAAAACCAGGGGTCACAGTCTGAGGATTCAGGGTGGATCATTTAGGATGGAGATGAGACATTTCTTCACCCGGAGAGTGGCAGGCCTGTGGGATTCATTATCACAGGAAGCAATTGGTGCCAAAACATTGAATGTATACAAGGGGCAGCTAGATATAGCACTTGGGGTGAATGGGATCAAAGGTTATGGGGAGAAATCAGGATTAGGTTGTTGAGTTGGACATTCAGCCATGATCACAAAGAATGGCAGAGCAGGCTCAAAGGGCCGAATGGCCTTCTCTTGCTCCTATCTTCTGTGTTTCCATATTAAAATACATCAGAACAAACATATCTCCCAACACCGTCCAATAAAAACCTTCCCTTTGCCTGAAAAATATCCAAAAGTGATTACTCACTTTTACCCAATTTCACAGCCATGTTGCTATGGAAAGGAAGCAGAGCAAAGGCATCAAGAAAAACATTTCTACGTATCATGTGCTTACAATGAGGAGTGTGGCACATTCACTAAATACCCCAAAAGGGAATCAGATAAACAATTAAAGGGATAACAAAACACAGTTCCATGGGATGAGGCTGGGAGAGTGAGATGTAACCTCCTACTCCTACATGTATTTAGCAGCAGGGTGATAGGTCAATGGCCTCTTCCTGTGTGATGTTCATTCCCTGATTGTAATTTGTGCTGAAGAAGATGAATGAGGAAGTTAGAGTCCTTTTGGGATTTGGAACTGAGTAGGTACCATTGGCAGGGGTGGGAGAACGCTATGCAGCATCCAGGGAACAGGAGAATCGATGTTTCGGGCATAAGCCCTTCTTCAGGGCATAAGCCATTCCTGAAGAAGGGCTTATGCCCGAAACGTCGATTCTCCTGTCCCCTGGATGCTGCCTGACCTGCTGCGCTTTTCCAGCAACACATTTCAGCTCTGATCTCCAGCATCTGCAGACCTCACTTTCTCCTGGGAGAACGCTATGGTCGGGATGGCACCCAAACTTTGAATTGTAACTGGAAGGTTTGCGTCACGGGATGTAGATAAAATCCATTCAGCAAGTGACTGAAGCATGAGTTTAGTAACAGCGCCGGATTGAAGAAATGCCAATAATCCCAGCTGTGCTTTTTGTTACCAACATCAATCCTTCACATTTTCATCGCTTCCTCTTTATCTCTTGGATTCCACGCCCCCGCCAGCATCCCTTCCCTGGAAACAAACCTTTTCTTGTCCAATTCCCAAACAGCTTTGTTCAATTACTCACTGAGATAATTGTGTAGGATATCAGGGAACATTAATTCCTCTCGGATTCTGCTACGTGATCGTGATCCTTTCAACCTGCAATCTCTCACCCACAGGGCGTACCTCCTAGAGCTGGGGGGTGGATCTGTACAATGTTGCCTTTGACACAGTTTAAGCCTGGAGTTCAATAGCTCCAACAAACCAACCTAAACTAAGCAGACAGAAGCCCGTTGAATCTTAATAATGGTGTAATTTGAATTCAATGAGATCATAAGACGTTTGGCCGTTTGTGTCTCCTCTCCCATCCAGGGCTGGCATCACAGGCATCATCGATGGTAATGAGCTGGCTCAGGGTTGATGAAATCTCCTTAATCTTTATCTTGCTTATTCTTCAATCCTTCAAGATGGTGCCATATTGTGGCAACAAGTGAAAGCTTTTCACAGTATTTTATTGTATTCTTACTGTAAAATACACATGACAATAAAATCAAAAATCATAAACACATGGACGAGAATGGAATAATGTCGGTTAGATAGGCTTCAGATTGGTTTCACAGGTCGGCACAACATCAAGGGCCGAAGGGCCTGTATCCCGCTGTAATGTTCTATGTTGTTCTGTTATTCCAAATCATATCCTTTAATAGCCCAAAACATTAAGGGTAACTTGTTATAGACATACCAGATCATAGGGCTATTCTCTCTTGAGAGAGGGAAAGGGGGATGCCTGGTTGATGGTTTAAGCTAAAGGTCACTAAACTTGAGGTAAGTCCTACACACTAACCTCAGGTATTGCTGGAATTGAGCCCATGCCATTTGCATCACTCTGTATTGGAAACCAGCCATCCAGCCGACGGATCTTTCCTTCCAGCCACCAACTGGATTCGTTCCTCCCATTGACCAATTAGGCCGTACCCTCTACCTGTGTTCACCTATCACTACCCCACCACTCCGCCCCTCCCCCCTTGCCGCCCAAAACCCTCCCCCACCCCCCTCATACTCCACCATTTATCTGTAGCTGCCCTCACCCCAACTGCAGGTCTTGAAGAAGGGTTAATACCTGAAAGGTTGACTTCTTCACCTCCTGATGCTGCCTGGCTTGCTGTGTTCCTCCAGCCTCCTGCCTGTCTACCTTGGATTCCAGCATCTGCAGCTTTCTTGTTGCCCGCCAACTGAGCTAACTGATCCCTTTCCCAAGCTTTATTGATATGCCCAATGACTGGGCATCCATAGCTCTCTGGGATAGACAATCCCAAAGATCAGCAAGCTTCGGAACAAAGGAATTTCTCCTCAGGTTTCAGGTCATAAAACACAGGAATACGCAGTTTGATCCTTCAAACCTGCTCTGTGATTGGGTGGTTGCTGGCTTTCATGTTGATCTTGACTCATTCTACTGTTTATGATACCTGCTGAACTTCCAGAACAGTTGTGTATTTCTCAGGATTGTGAACTATGTGATAATTGGTCAAAGTTGGGAGGTGTCAGAGT
The DNA here is from genome assembly GCF_004010195.1 of Chiloscyllium plagiosum. NCBI lineage: Eukaryota > Metazoa > Chordata > Chondrichthyes > Orectolobiformes > Hemiscylliidae > Chiloscyllium > Chiloscyllium plagiosum. The sequence goes on along the minus strand of NC_057734.1, from coordinate 3,869,352 downwards.
TGAGCAGCCAGGTCACCTGATCAAGTTATTCAGTGAAAGATCAAATGCACCAACCCCCTAAAAATGGGCCAAGAAATTAATAGCTATCTCCTCCTCATGTTTGAGTCCCTCCAGGGCCCTGCCCTCCCAACTGAGTAAACCCCAGGACCCCTGAACATTCTATAGAGTATAGAGCTCAGAAAAAAAGGCCCTTCAGTCCATCGGAACTGTGCAGGTCAAAAACAATCACGATGCTGTTCCAATCCAAATTTCCTCTTTGGTCCTCTAACTCTGCCCTCATGTGCATTCTAGATTTTATCCCTCCACCAATCACTGTCCTGCCTTCAGGTGGGCCGTAAATGCAGGAATTCTGTTCCTTGGACTCTCTCTCTCTCTCTCTCTCTCTCTCTATCTCTCTCTCTCTTTCTTTATGATGTTCTTTCAAATCTATCTTTTTAGTCCCCGATAAACAATCCTTTTATTTGTTTTAGGGTAAAATATTTTCAATATCTGACCTGTGAAACACCTTGGGATAGTTTAGTATCCTAAAGATGCTATATCAATGCAAGTTGTTGTTAGACTATTCTTTATGTTCCCTTTTAAGGGAAACTGCCTGCCAGTCACATGGATGTGTAAAAACTGAATGCATCTTTATTAAGCAGCTGCATTTGTGAGTGCAATTGTACTTTCACATCCGGGGAACACCCCCACCATAAACTAAAAACAGAAAGTGCTGGAGAAACTCAGCAGGTCTGGCAGCATCTGTGGAGAGCGAAAGCAGTGTGAACACTTTGATCTTGTCTGACTTCTTCAGCACTTTCTCATTTACGTACTGCAGGTTATTGTGGGAAATGAAAGCTCAGGGTGTGTCATGGATTGAAGATTGCCTGTCTAACTGGAAGCAGAGAGCAGGTGTAAATAGGCCCTTCCACAGGGAGCAGCACTGAGACCTCAACTGCTCACAATTCTGATAAGGTGCTTGGCTGAGAGGTTACTGTTGCAAATTCCATAGAATCCCTATGGTGTGGAAGCAGTCCATCAAGTACACACCTGCCCTCCAAAGAGCATCCACCCCATCCCTGAATTTCCCATGACAAACCCACCTAACCTGGACATCTTTGGATTGTGGGAGGAAACCGGGGCACCCGGAGGAAACCCCCCACAGACACGGGGAGACTGTGCAAACTCCACACAGACAGTCGCCCGAGGCTGGAGTCGGACCCGGGTCCCTGGCGCTATGAGGCAGCAGTGCTAACCACTGAGCCACCGTGCCAGCCTATCAATTTATTGATGACGCAAAGAGAGATGAGGAACTAAATTTTGAAGGGGATGTAAAGAGTCTACTGAAAGATATAGATAGATTACGTAAGTGGGGCAAAGATTTGGCAATGAAGTGTAATGTGGAAAAATGGGAAATTGTCCATTTGGCCAGATGAAAAATATTATCAAAATAGTGAGAGATGCAGAGGGATTGGGATGTCCTCATGCATGAATTGCAAAAGAGTAGTATGCAGATCCAGCAAGTAATTAGGAAAGCTAACAGAACGTGATTGTTTATCGCAAGGGAATTGAATGTCAAAGTTTATAGGTTATGCTCCAATTATACAGAGTGTTAATGAGACCACAGCTGGAGTACTATGTACAGTATGAGTCTCCTTCTTTAAGGAAGACTTGTAAACACTTTGGAAAGGGTTCAGCGAAGATATACTAAACTAATACCTGAACTGGGTGGGTTGTCTTATGAAGACAGATTGGACACAGAAGGCTTATGTCCGCTGGAATTGAGAAGATCCTGAGGGGTGCTGACAAGGTGGGTTTAGAGAGGATGTAACCTCTAATGGGAGAGTCTACAGCTTGGGGTCACTGTTTAAAACAAAGGGGTTACCCATTTAAATCAGAGAGAGAGACGAGGTGAATGGTTTTCTCTAACAGTGGGTAGTGAGTCTTTTCAAGTCTTCCTGAAAAAATGGGAGAAGAGAGTCTTTGGATATTTGTAAAGCATATTGTTGTTAAGCAAGGGGTGAAAGGTTATCAGGGGTTGGCGGATGTGAAGTTACAGTCAGGTCAGCTGTGATCTCATTGGTCTACTCCTCTTTGTTCACATGTCCTGTTTTTATTTCAGATCTCCAGCATTCCTAGTAATTGCCTTTCAGCCCCAATAGAAATACAGCACTTATTTTGTGAGATTCAGTTCAGTAATACAGACATGTAAGAGGGAGCTCTCTCTCAATAGTCTGTCATTGGTGAAGGATTCTCACTTGTGTGGACAATGAACCAGGAATTCAGCTGCTCACTGCCTGCCATTGTAAAGCTATGGGAGATTTAAACCCATCTTCTCAACTCACTGCTGCATGTGTGGGTTTGGCAAACCAAGGAGCTCCCTTTCTGAACTTCCTCCCTTCATCAAATATTATTTTCCCTGATTTCCAGAGGTTTACAGACCCTGTCAAACAGCACTAGTGCTTCAAAGCAGAGGTGAGGTGGGTGAAGTGAGTAATTGCTGTGGAGGTCACTCACTGTCTTGCCTGGCGAAGGAGCAGATCTTGGGATTAGGGAATAATGCTGTGGCCCGACTCTATCAAAAGGAGAGGAAGCAGATTGGGTGAGAGGGAGACAGAGATTGACGAATATTCTCATTTTGCAACAAGACATGATGCTGCATAATGAACAAAAATATTTTTGCTGCAACACATCAAATATAAATGATTCGAAATGATTGTGACTGTCACGCCATCAGTAAGATCACCTATTCCTATTAAAATGCCTGGCTCGGCTTCAGTCTCAGATCATTTGCGACTGAATCACTCTCTCGTCTCTTTTGTTACTTTCTAGATTTGTCAATGCCAATTTGTCACCCGCCCATGTTTCATCCTTTGGGAATTTGATGTTATCGAAAACTCTGTGTCCTAACTCACATCACACCCCGAGAGCTCTGCTCGCTGACCGACTTTGGTTCAAGGTCAAGTACTATCTTGATTTTAAAATCCTTATCCTTGTTTCACATCCCTCCAAGGGCTCCCCCATCTCTGCCCATTCCTCCAGATCCACAACTCTGGATCCACAGGGCGGCACGGTGGCTTAGTGGTTAGCACTGCTGCCTCACAGCACCAGGGACCTGGGTTCGATTCCAACCTCGGGTGACTGTGTGGAGTTTGCACGTTCTCCCCATGTCTGCGTGGGTTTCCTCCCACAGTCCAAAGATGTGCAGGTCAGGTGAATTAGCCATGCCTAATTGCTCGTAGTGTTAGGTGCATTAGTCAGCGAGGAATGGGTCTGGGTGGGTTGCTTTTCAGAGGGTCGGTGTGGACTTGTGGGACTGAAGGGTCTGTTTCCACACTGTAGGGAATCTAATCTTTGTGCTATCGTAATTCCAGCTTTAAAAACCAAAAAAAACTTGGAAATGAAGCTGTAATGGAGTTCCATGTTGAAGAAGACAAGTCAGACAAGTATGCCTCATTCACCAGTTATACTGGTCTTTCCTTCACGGAGTGTTCCCAGTATGAATCATTCTTTCACTGGTGTCTGAGCCTTCAACTGCCTTGCTCCTAATCTCAGGGACACCCTCCCCAACCCTCTCCCCCTCTGTAACTCATTCCCCTCTCCTTAAAACCTACCTCTTTGACTCATTGAGTTATAGACCAGCCCTTGACCATCTCCCAGAACATTGCCATATATGGCTTGCTGATTTTTATAACAGTCCTGTGAAATATCTTGGTATATTTTATGAGGTCAAAGGTGCTATATAGATATAAGTTGTTGTTAATTGAGAGTGAATTCAATACTCCATTTTATCTTTACTTGTCAGTGATAAGACTGCAAGTGAAATGGTATTAAACATCAAAGTTTTGGTGAAGATTTGTAGCTCGGGTGCTCGTTATTGTGGTTCTGTTCGCCGAGCTGGGAATTTGTGTTGCAAACGTTTCGTCCCCTGTCTAGGTGACATCCTCAGTGCTTGGGAGCCTCCTGTGAAGCGCTTCTGTGGTGTTTCTTCCGGCATTTATAGTGGCCTGTCCCTGCCTCATGGATGCGGATCGTTAGCTGTCTTTCTGTTTGTCCTATATAGTGTTTTGTGTAGTCCTTGCATGGGATTTTGTACACTAGATTAGTTTTGCTCATGCTGGGTATCGGGTCCTTCGTTTTGGTGAGTTGTTGTCTGAGGGTGGCTGTTGGTTTGTGTGCTGTTATAAGTCCTAGTGGTTGCAGTAGCCCTACTATTATAGGGCAAGCCAAACAAAGAACAGCCAGCGAATTCCTAGAAGCATGGCACTCATCCACAAACTCCATCAACAAACACATCGACCTGGACCCAATATACCGGCCACTACAGCGGACAGCTGAAACTGACAACCGGAAGCGGCAGGGACAGGCCACTATAAATGCCGGAGGAAACACCACAGAAGCGCTTCACAGGAGTCTCCCAAGCACTGAGGATGTCACCTAGACAGGGGGCGAAACGTTTGCAACAAAAACTTCCAGCTCGGCGAACAGAACCACAACAGGTATTAAACATCCTCATGATGTGAAAATCCAGGAAGCATAAAATCAGAATACTGCAGCTTCTGGAAATGTGAAATGAAAATGGAAGTTGCTGGAGAAACTCAACAGGTCTGGCAGCTTCTGTGGAGAGAGAAACAGTATTTTGAGTTCAGTATGACTCTTCTTCAGAAGTGAAGATCCTATTGAAGACTGTAGATTTCTGGAGATTCTTCCGAAGCCAGCTATGGTAGTCTTGGCGCATTGTTAGAGTCCTGCAAACCAGCTTCCTTTCCTAGAAACATCTGTGCCCTTTTTAAGACCTGTATGCTCAGTTGTAACTGAGGGGAGTCAGCATGGTGTTACTGTACTCTCCCAGAGTATTTGCTGTTACTAAGAGAGACCTGAGGACAAAGAGAGTTAAAAGAGGAAGTATTTATATTAGTATTGTCCCAAATGCTAGGTTATTACAGAACGAGTGGGTGAGACTGGCTTCAGAAATTCCAGAATAGAGCTATGTTGATTGTGAGAGCTGATAACTTGCACACTACGAAATTCCACTCTGTTAAGTCCTTTATTGAAGTTCGCCTTTGCTTGGCTCCTGTTTTTAAAGATGTATGTCATCACAGGAGAATTACTCAGACTGTGTTTTGATGCTCCACAACTCAGTCCAGGTTCCTTAATCCTGCCTGAAAGAGCCTGAAGTTGGCAAATTGGGTCCTATTCATTTATCTTCAAGCTCTCTAGGCGTCAGACGGTTCGCTTCATTTAAGCTTAACACTGAATGAAACTAAGCCAAGCATGACGTAAAACAAGATTGTGAAGGTCGTGCTACATGATTGAGAACTCTGAGTAACCAACCCTGAGCAGCTGAGTTTTGAGGAGGGGACACTGTCTGGCAAACAGTGAAATACATCAACAAGAAGGTTCGGGAAGGAGGAACACATTCAGCTTCTCAGATACGTACCACCCTTCACTTCAGTCATCATTGCCTCACATACAGCACACTTGATGGGCCAAATGGCCTAATTCTGCCTTATATCTTATGGTCTCAGACAACCTCTGATCCCTTTCCCTAGTGCTGCAAATCCCTCGATTTTCTCTTCTGACAAAAATCTGTCAGTTTCAGTCTTAAAAGCACTAATTATCTGAACATTCACATTCTTTTGTTGGGAAAGACTTTGCAGATATCTCCGTTGCTTTGTGTGAAATATTATACTTTGTGGGAAAATTTCTGTTGAAAAAAGCAGAGAGAGAGACATAGGGAGGGAGAACAGCAGAGAGAGAGAGAGACAGGGAGAGAACAAAAGGCAGGCAGAGGCACAGAAAGACAGACAAGGAGAGAGATAGAGAGAGAGAAAGGGCACAGACAAAAAGCAGAGAAAACGAGAGAGAGCAGGGGCAGACAGGGAGTACAGTGAGAGAAAGAGGATAACCACATAGCTCAGTTTGTCTAAGGTATTGGGTTTTCAGTAAACAGACTGGGGTTTTCACCTGCACTGAGATCCTCCCATTTCTCACATCCTCATGTTTAATTCACTGTCAGAAAAATGGAAAATTCTCACAGTGTGCTGCACCCCAGTGACCAGGGAGAGGGCTTCCTCAGACTCACCTCCCTCAGACTCACCTCCCTCAGACTCACCTCTCTCAGACTCACCTCCCTCAGAATCACCTCCCTCAGACTCACCTCCCTCAGGGTCACCTCCCTCAGAACCACCTCCCTCAGAATCACCTCCCTCAGGGTCACCTCCCTCAGAATTAACTCCCTCAGGGTCACCTCCCTCAGACTCATCTCCCTCAGGTAAAAACAATGACTGCAGATGCTGGAAACCAGATTTTGGATCAGTGGTGCTGGAAGAGCACAGCAATTCAGGCAGCACCCGAGGACAGGCAAAATCGACGTTTCGGGCAAAAGCCCTTCATCAGGAATAAAGAGTCATCTCCCTCAGGGTGGAGACACCTCCCTCAGACCCACCTCCCTCAGACCCACCTCCCTCAGACTCACCTCCCTCAGGGTCACCTCCCTCAGACTCACCTCCCTCAGGGTCATCTCCTCAGGGTCACCTCCCTCAGAGTCACCTCCCTCAGGGTCAGCTCCCTCGGACTCACCTCCCTAACAGTCACCTCCCTCAGACTCACCTCCCTCAGACTCATCTCCCTCAGGGTCATCTCACTCAGTGTCACTTCACTCAGGGTCACCTCCCTCAGACCCACCTCCCTCAGACCCACCTCCCTCAGACTCACCTCCCTCAGGGTCATCTCCTCAGGGTCACCTCCCTCAGGGTCAGCTCCCTCGGACCCTCCTCCCTAACAGTCACCTCCCTCAGACTCACCTCCCTCAGGGTCATCTCACTCAGTGTCACTTCACTCAGGGTCACCTCCCTCAGATCCACCTCCATCAGGGTCATCTCCCTCAGACTCACCTCCCTCAGGGTCATCTCACTCAGTGTCACTTCACTCAGGGTCACCTCCCTCAGACCCACCTCCATCAGGGTCATCTCCCTCAGACTCATCTCCCTCACACTCACTTCCTTCAGGGTCACCTCCTTCGTACACCTCTGATACCACCGCTCCCAGCAGCACCTCTGCGAATGCCAGCCACCCTTAGTGGGCACAGCCCAACACTCTTGGCTGGAGCTGCCAGGCCAGCACGACCCTGCCAGCTGCACCCTGCACTTTGGCCCCCACTCCGTATGTCACTGTGGTCTGTTCGATGTGGTAGCTGTTAGACCCTCTGCAGGTTAGAACCAGGCCAGACCCCCTCCCGAGGGACTGGACTGTCTTCCATCTCCCCGAAACTGCACAATTATTTGATTAGGTAAAACAGTAAGAAAGATGAGGACGAATTGTAACCCTGCTGCTTAACATTCACGATGCACCTATTGCCAGTTACAACAGTGCCTTTGGGGAAACGATAATCAATGATGACAGATAAATGAACTCCACTTCTCCCACTTTAACACAATCTGCTGAAAATCTGTTTAAAAACTAGAACTATTGGGTGACCATATGTCGGAAGGATGTGATTGCACTAGGCAGGGTACAGAGGAGGATTCACCAGGATACTCCCTGGGATGGAGTGATTCAGTGATGGAGAAAGGCTGGGTACGCTCTGGTTGTTTTCCTTATATCAGGGAATTTTGAGGGGGGGGAGACCCTGATAGAGGTGTATAAGGTCATGAAGGACATGGACAGCGTGAATAGAAGCTAGCTGTTCCCCTTAGTTAAAGGATCAATAACAAAGGGGCATCATTTTAAAGTGAAAGGCAGGGGTTTTAGAGGGGTTTTGAGGAAACCCTTTTCACCCAGGGAGTGGTGGGACTTTGGAGTACACTCCCTGGGAGGCAGGAAACCTCGCAACCTTTAAAAAGTAGAGATAAGCTCTTGATATTTCGTAATATTCAACACGATGAACCTACTGTGGAAAAGTGTAGGTAGGAGTGTATGATTGGCAGTGCGGATGTGATTCGAGAGTGTGGTGCTGGAAAAGCACAGCAGGTCAAGCAGCATCTGAGGGGCAGGAGAATCGACTTTTTGGGCTAAGCCCTGAAGGAGCCAATTCTCCTGCTCCTCGGATGCTGCCTGACCAGCATCACTCTCAAGTTGAATCTGCCCTGAAGGGCTTATGCCCGAAATGTTGACTCTCCTGCTCCTCGGATGCTGCCTGACCTGCTGTGCTTTTCCAGCACCGCACTCTCGACTCTAATCTCCAGCATCTGCAGTCCTCACTTTCTCCTAGTACATTTGATGGGCTGAAGGGTCCTGTAAACATTGCTCTGAGCTCCTCATTGATAATTTATATAGTTTCACTGCACATTGTCGTTGAGGCAGGACTACGATAGATAGCAAGCATGCTGTGGTTCTGTTCGCCGAGCTGGGAATTTGTGTTGCAGACGTTTCGTCCCCTGTCTAGGTGACATCCTCAGTGCTTGGGAGCCTCCTGTGAAGCGCTTCTGTGGTGTTTCCTCCGGCATTTATAGTGGCCTGTCCCTGCCGTTTCCGGTTGTCAGTTTCAGCTGTCCGCTGTAGTGGCCGGTATATTGGGTCCAGGTAAATGTGTTTGTTGATGGAGTTTGTGGATGAGTGCCATGCTTCTAGGAATTCCCTGGCTGTTCTTTGTTTCGCTTGCCCTATAATGGTAGTGTTGTCCCACTCGAATTCATGTTGCTTGTCGTCTGCATGTGTGGCTACTAAGGATAGCTGGTCGTGGCATTTC
>NC_057734.1:3857086-3860472 GCF_004010195.1 Chiloscyllium plagiosum | reverse complement strand
TCCGTTCGGTGTTCTCTGTATCATCACGTCTAGGAATGGGAGTTGGTTGTCCTTTTCTTCCTCTCTCGTGAATCGGATTCCTGTGACTGTGGAGTTGATGATCCGGTGTGTTTTCTCTATTTCTGTGTTTTTAATGATTACAAAGGTGTCATCAACGTATCTGACCCAGAGTTTGGGTTGAATTTGTGGTAAGCAAGATAGCAAGCATTATGGGAAATGACAGCATATTCATTCTTGAATTACTTTCACGGCGGTTTGATTGAGGGGAGGTTTAACAGTAGGGGTGTTCAAACTTATATAAAGTTTTGTCCGAGTAAACAGGAAATAAATGTATCACTGGCAGAAGAACTTGGAATGAGGGGTCAGATATGGAAAATAATTGGGAAACAAATCAAGGGGAGATGCAGCGATTTTATTAACTACAGTCAGGAATGTGTGCTCAGTGCTCCCATCCAACCCTGTCAAAACAAAATGGGACTAAAGGATTTCAACTAACCTGCAAACGTGAAGAATCCCAAAGTCTATAGTTCAATGATTACCATTTCACCATCTTCTCTTGGTGAACTAATCCAGAAAGACTGAGCTGGATATCTTATAAGTTTCAGCTTTTTTTAAACTCATTTCTTACTCTTTATCAGTTGCATTTCTAATTTTTTTAGTGTTTAGTAACTAATTAACGTAGTTGTTTATTAACTCAAGGGATTCTGATTAAATTTGCTCCTTTTAAAGCATTTAGCCTGGACGTAAGGCCAATCGTGGGATCCTTTAAAAAATTAACCTTTACATTAATAAGGTCGTTGTGCTGGGAATGTATAAACTGCTGGTTAGGCCAGAACTGGAGTATTATGTGCAGTTCTGGTCACACATTATAGGAAGGATGTGATTGCACTGGAGAGGGTGCAGAAGAGATTCACCAGAATGTTGCCTGGCTAGAGAATCTGTAAGGAAAGATTGGATAGGCTAGGATTATTTTCCTTGGCAAGTGAAGGTTGAGGGGTAACCTGATGAAGATGTATAAGATCCTAAAGGATGTAGACAGGCTGGATAGGATGGCGCTTTTTTCATTGTTAATGGGGTTAATAACCAGGTGGGATAGATTAAGCTGAGAGAGAGAGAAGGCGAAGGGGAGCATTGAGGAGTTTTTCTTTCACCCAGAAGATGGGGGTGTTTGGAACTCAGTGCCTGAAAGAGTTGTTGAGTCAGAAACTCTTGTGAAATGGAAGCAGTGTTTAGATATTCACTTACATTGAGATAGCCTCCGGGGCTATGGGCCAAGAGCTGGAAAATGGGATTAGTATGGACAGATCTCCGTTGGGTGGAGCATACATGATGGGCTGGATGCCCTCCTTCTGTACTGTAGACGTCTACAAGTCCAACTGAGGGAGTGGATGAAGAAAGAAGAGGGAGTCAGTTCAACACCTTCCCAACCTAGGGGCTCAACCATTTGGGGTAACCATCTGGAACTGTGATAATTTTGGGAATCTTCCCTCGGGGTCAGAACAGAAGAGAATTCCTCCACCTCAATTAGAAATCTGTTCACCATAGTCCTACTATAGCACAGGACTGCTCTCTCGTTAGGTGGTGGTCATCATGCTGCAGGCAAGGGGAGAGTTTGAGAGGGAGAGCCCTTCCTGGTCACCTCGGTTGGTGTGGGAATTGAACCCACGGTGTTGGCATCACACTGAGCTACAAGCCAGCTGCCTAGTCAGCTGAGCTAACCAAACGCCTTATTCCTTCTTGCAGCAACTAGAGAGAAAGATAAATTGGAGGTACAGATTGAAACAAAGTCGATATTTTAATAGCCCTCCAGCCCTCTTTAATCTCTGCAGCAAGGTAGTGAAAGGTTGATGATTCATGTTTGATTGTAGCTGGAATTGCAATGTGGAGTAGACTCCATATTGTAAGCTGAGGAACTCTTCGCAGGTTTCCTCACAGCACCATTGTTCAAATTGGCAGCTAACACTGAGGGAAGGCTTGCAGCACCTTCCAGCTGTGCTATGGCCACAGAGGTTCTTTTTAATTCACCCATGGGATGTGGGCATCGCTGGCTGGGCCACCATTTTACTCCCTGTCCTTGGTGACCTTGGGAAGGTGGGGGTGAACTGCCTTCTTAAACCACTGCAATCCGTGTGCTGTAGGTAAACCCACAAAGTGCTATCCGAAAGGGATTTTTGACCCCAGCAACAGTGAAGGAGCAGCGATATACTTCCAAGGCAGGACGGTGAGTGGCTTGGAGGGGAACTTGCAGCAGGTGGTGTTCCAATGTACCTGCTGCCCTTGGCCTTCTATATGGTAGTGGTCATGGGTTTGGTAGGTATTGTCTCAAGATCTTTGGCGAATTTCTGCAGTGTGTCTCGTAGATAGTACACACTGCTGCTACTGAGTGTCGGTAGTGGAGGGATGCTTGTGAATGTGGTGTTAATCAAGCGGGCTGCTTTGTCCTGGATGGTGTCAAGCTGCTTGAGTGTTGTTGGAGCTGCACCCATCCAGGCAAATGGGGAGTATTCCACCACACTCCTGATTTGGGCCTTGTAGATGGTGGACAGGCTTGTGAGTTACTTGCCACTCCTAGTCTCTGACCTGCTCTAGTAGCCGTTGTGTTTATGTGGTGAATCCTGTTGAGTTTCTGGGCAATGGTATCCCCCAGGATGTTGATAGTGGGGTATTTAGCGATGGTAACACCATTGAATGTCAAGGGGCATTCTCATTGGAGATGGTCATAATCTGGCATTTGTGTGGCGCATATGTGACAATTCCAGGTATGCACTCCTCTCGTGGTGATTTTGTTGTGAGTGTAATCTCCATCGTCTCCTAGTGATAACATTCGTACCTCTGAGAAATGTCAGAGACTCAAGCACATCGCATACACTGACTCTCCAGCACCCAGCTGTGAGAATACCACACTGTCAGAGGTGCTGTTTTATTGATGAGACTATCAATCAAAGACTCACTTTGTCCCCACAGGCGCATATAACATCCCAAGTTTGTATTTTGAAAGAATTCTCCCTACAGTCCTGGCCAATATTTATTCCCCTTCCTGCATTTAATGCAAATGTTCTGGTCATGGTGTGTGTGGGATCTTGCTGTGCACAAATTGGCTACAGTGCTTTGTACAACTACACTTCAAAAATGGATGGAATTGGCTTGCAGAAATTTTGATGAATATTTTGCGGGAGATTGCAAAGGCTCACAAGCAGGGATATTAAATATTGCCACGGGATGGTTTGTATCGAGGTGAAAAGTGTGGCACTGGAAAAGCGCAGAAGGTCAGGCAGCATCCGAAGGGCAGGACAATCGATGTTTCGGGCATAAGGAATGTGGCTGGAGGGGCAGCTGAGAGATAAACTGGAGGGGGTGGTGTGGGGCTGGGGGAAGGGAGCTTAGAA
>NC_057734.1:3852305-3857028 GCF_004010195.1 Chiloscyllium plagiosum | reverse complement strand
CTCACCACCACCCCCACCCCTTCTATTTATCTCTCAGCCTCCATTACCACCCCCACATTCCTAACGAAGGGCTTATGCCCAAAACGTTGATTCTCCTGCTCCTCAGATGCTGCCTGACCTGCTGTGCTTTTCCAGCACCACACTTTTTGACCCTGACTCTCCAGCATCTGCAGTCCTCACCTTCTTCCTGTAGCTGTATCTATCCAAATCGGGCTTCAGTTTAATACCGCACAAGAGAAGTGACATCTACCAACAATATAGTTTTCCCTCAGTGCGATCTTAGATTTTACACTGACTCACACAAAGCTCTGCTAACCGTAAACTCGGAGAGATTTAGGGCCTGATTTAGCACGGACCAATTTCTTGGCAGGGATCATTGCTTAAAAATAATAAGGGGAGAGGAATTGTTGGAATTGTTGGATGAAAACAGGGAGTCATTCATTCCTGAATCTGTCAGAATGCCAGAATTAGTCACTCTCTGATGTTGCAAATCAGTTTAATTTGAGGTAAAGCAAGCCCTCTCAAGAAGGGAGGAGGATAATGTGTCTGTGAACAAACAAAGGAACAGATATTCCAAGGTGAACCAAACTCAAGTGATTCCAACAATAATGCTTCAAATTGTGTGCGTTTTTTTAAGCTGTAATAAATCTTAAATATGGTCCTCTTCTCTCTTCTGGGGGTAATTTTAATTTAACTGGCCAGAGTGGGAATACCACGTCCTTGAGGGGCCTGAGCGACAGTAGTGTTAGTTGGAGGAGGCAACAGCATTACAACACCTATCATCCAACTCAGTGCCCTCCAGTTTCTCCCGATATCGTTTGATCCTTTCAGTTCTAAGAACCATATCTACATTGGGTCAGAGAGTCATACAGCAGGGAAACAGATCTTTTGGTCCACCCAGTCCATGCTGACCATAATCCCAAACTAAACTAGTCTCACCTGGCCTGCTCCTGGCCCATATCCCACCACACCTTTCCTCTTCATGTATCCATCCAAACATCTTTTCAATGTTGTAATTGTACCCATATCCACCACTTCCTCAGGAAGTTCATTCCACACTCGAACCACCCTCTGTGTCAAAAATTTGTCTCCTATGTCTTTTTTAAAATTTCTCTCCTCTCACCTTAAAATTGTGCCCCCCCAAGTCTTGAAATCCCCCATCTTAGGGAAAAGACAACTACGATCAACTCTATCTAGACCTCTCATTATTTTATAAACTTCTATAAGTTCACTTCTCAACTTCCTACACCCTGGTGAAAAATGTCCCAGCCATCCAGCCTTTCTTTATAACTCAAACCTTCCATACCTGGTAACATCCTGGTAAATCTCTTCTGAACCCTCTCCAGCTTAATAATATCCTTCCTCTACCTGGGTGACCAGAACTGGACACAATGCTCCAGAAGAGGCCTCACCAATGTCCCGTGCAACTTCAACATACAAATTTCTTGAAAGTTTCCAATGCTTTGGCCTCAACCATTTTCTGTGACAATAATTCCACCACTTTCTAGGTGAAGACATTACTCCTCATCTCAATGGCCTACCCCATATCCGTAGAGCGTAAAGGGGTCAGTTAGCTTGGATGGCTGGTTTGTGATGCTGAGAGATGCCAAGAGCAGGGTTTGATTCCTGTGCTGACTGAGTTTACCATGGAGGGCTCTCCTTTCCAGACCCTCCCCTCGCCTGAGGCGTGGTGGCCCTCAGGTTAGACCACCAGCAGTCTCCTCTCCCTAATAAGAGAGCAACTGTGTTGTCTAATAGGAATATGGCGATTTGACCTTTAGACTGTGACCTTGGTTCTGCATTTCCTGGTCACTGGGAATAATTTTTCCTGCATTTACAACAAAAACAGAAATTGCTAGAAAACTCAACTTCCTGCATTGACCTTGTCTAATCATGTTAGATTTTTATAGATTTCTATGAGATCGCCCTCATTCTTCTAAACTCCTGTGAATATCATGCTAACTGATCCGGTCTCTCCCTGTGTGTCAGTCCCATCATCCCAGGAACACTGTTAGAAGTAGCACTGAGTCTGGGAATGAATGGGCGGGACAACTGCTTATTATCGTTTCAAACATTCTTAAACAGCACAGAGAGCTGGCCTGGAATGAAGAGTCTTAAATCATCTGTGGACAAAGAACCTGAATGTCACTGTGTCCTTTTACTAATAATGACAACATGAATATTTACTAGCATTCTGAGGAGAAATCGTGTCTGCAAAATTAACACAGACAGCAAAGCTGCACACTGTGCTACTATAAAAGGCACGATGTGTGCGTCTGTTTGTTTGTGTGACAGTGTGTATGTATTTGTAAAGTGTTTGTGGGTGTCTGTATATATATATGCATGCCTGTCTGCGCATGTGTTTGTGTGTCTGTCTGGGTATGTATATACAAATGTTTGTGTGTGTCTGCATTAATACATATACATGTCTGTGCGTCTCTGTCTGTGCAGGTACATGTAAGTTTTTTTCTATATCTGTGTACATATGCATGCCTATCTGTGTCTGTGTATGCTTTTGTGTGTACATATCTGTGTCTGCACATGTGTGTATGTGCATGTGTGTGTGTCTGTGTGTGTTTCTGTGTCTGCAAGTGCGTGTATATGTCTGTGTGTCCGTGTGTGTGCGTGTGCGTGTGCTTATAAGTACACTTAACCCTACAGAATCTTTGCTTTAAAGACAATTAATACACCACATTAACTGTAGTTTCTTCACTTCCCCAAGTGTTGTAGCCCCTATATCCTGCTGCCTTATCTAATGATCAAGCTACACTGATGTCATTCACACCGGGCAGTATGGGACTAGCAGCTTGTTTTTGAATTATTTGAATAGATTTCTTTATATTTAACCCTTTGAGAGTCTCATCCATTCGCAGAGTTAGTCCGTCACAAGTTCACTTCCCACTCTGTCGCTGTTCTGTGAGAGGGTTGCACTGTCAGAGATGCCAACGTTTGGCTGAGATGGTAATCTGAGTGGAAAAAAATTCTCATGGGCCTTATTTGAAGAGGAGATGGAAAGTTCTCCTGGTGTCTTGAATGATATTTATCCCTTAACCAGAACAAAGACAAAGAGAGTCACTGAACACTTATCTTGGACTTTCTTTGTGGGAACTTGCTGTGCACAAATTAACAGGAAAGTTTGCTTACAAAACAGTGGCCACACACCAAAAGAAATAAATTGTTGGTTGTGATGTTCTTGAGAATGTAGTAAGGATATATAAGTTACAGTATAAACACAAGTCTTTTTCCTTTGTTTCTTGCATGAGAGCAATTGAACAATAAACATGAATAAACTTTGATACAGAGTGGGATACTCAGAACGGTTGGTCTGTTGCTCCCCATTCTGCAGGTTGTAGGTGACCCACAGTAACCAAGACTGGGCAGTCACCAGCAACGAAGCAGACTTGAACAGAGCCATTCCTGAACTGGCTCACTTTCCACAGAGTCATGGGATGGAAAGAGGAATGAGGGTTCTCATCAAAACTTATAAAATTCTAGCAGGACTAGACAGAGTCAATGCAGGAAGAATGTTCCCAATGGTGAGGGAGTCTAAAGCCAGGGTATGGGGTAGGCCATTTCAGACTGAAATAAAGAGAAATTTCTTCACCCAGACAGTGGTGAGCCTATGGAATTCTCTGCCACAGAATGTGGCTGAGGCTAAAACATTGAATGTTTCCAAGAAGGGGTTCAATATTGTCATAGAGTCACTGAGCTGTATAGCATGGAAACAGACCCTTCTGTCCAACTTGTCCATGCTGACCAGATATCCTAAATTAATCTTGTACCATTTGACAGCATTTGGCCCATATGTCTCTAACCCTTCCTATTCATATACCCACCCAAATATCTTTTTAAATGTTGGAATTATACCAGCCTCCACCACTTCCTCTCATTCCATACACACGCCACCCTTTGCGTGAAAAAATTGCCCATCAGGTCTCTTTTATATCTTTCCCCTCTCACCCTAAACCTGTGTCCTCTAGTTCTGGACTCCCCCATCCCAGGGAAAAGACCTTGGCTATTTACCTTATCCATGCCCCTCATGATTTTATAAACCTCTATAATGTCACCCCTCAGCCTTTGACGCTGCAGAGAGAACAGCCTCAGCCTATTCAACCTCTCCCTATACTTCAAACGCTCCAACTGAAATGCTGAAATGGATAGAGATAGAGGAAGCTGATGTGCTGAAAATTTTGTCAAACATTAAGATTGATAAGTCACCAGGCCCGGACCAGATTTGTCCTCGGCTGCTTTGGGAAACGAGAAATGCAATTGCTTCGCCACTTGCGAAGATCTTTTCATCCTCGCTCTCCACTGGAGTCGTGCTAAGGACTGGAGAGGGGCAAATCTAATTCCTCTCTTCAAGAAAGGAAATAGGGAAATCCCCGGCAATTACAGACCAGTAAGTCTCACGTCTGTCGTCTGCATGGTTTTAGAAAGGATTCTGAGGGATAGGATTTATGACCACCTGGAAGAGCATGGCTTGATTAAATGCAGTCAACACGGCTTTGTGAGGGGCAGGTCATGCCTCACTAATCTTATTGAGTTCTTTGAGGATGTGACTAGAAAAGTTGAAGAGGGTCAAGCTGTGGATGTGGTGTATATGGACTTCAGCAAGGCATTTGATAAGGTTCCCCATGGTAGGCTCATTCAGAAGGTCAGGAGGAAGGGGAAACAGGGGAACTTAGCTGTCTGGATACAGAATTGGCTGGCCAACAGAAGACAG
>NC_057734.1:3837416-3850317 GCF_004010195.1 Chiloscyllium plagiosum | reverse complement strand
ACACAGACACACACACAGACACACACACACACAGACACAGACACACACACACAGACACACACACACACAGACACACACACACACAGACACACACACACACAGACACACACACACACAGACACACACACACACAGACACACACACACACAGACACACACACACACAGACACACACACACACAGACACACACACACACAGACACACACACACACAGACACACACACACACAGACACACACACACACAGACACACACACACACAGACACACACACACACAGACACACACACACACAGACACACACACACACAGACACACACACACACAGACACACACACACACAGACACACACACACACAGACACACACACACACAGACACACACACACACAGACACACACACACACAGACACACACACACACACACACACACACAGACACAGACACACACACACAGACACACACACACACAGACACACACACACACAGACACACACACGTATATGTATAATTCTGGAAGTCAAGAAATTTTGGAGGTTTCCGCTGTACAGCCACTTAAACAGATTTATCCAGCCCATCCTTTATAAATTTCACTGATATAAAAACATAGAAAATGGGAGTTGGGGAAATGTTACTCTCAATCACCTCCACGTCTTGAGGACAATTAGTGATGGACTGTGGAAACTGGCCTAACCAGCAATGCATGTTAAAGATCAACACCACAATAGTACATTTCCATGATCACATTTCAATTTGGGCAAGTTTGCTTTTTGCAAATTGGTTACCGTTCTGGCTACATTCACCAAAGATCCTCAGACAGCCACTGCCATTCAGAAGGACAAGGGCAGCAGCTACATGGGAACACCACCCCCTGCAAGTTTCCCTCCAAACCACTCACCATCCTGACTTGGAAATATATCGCTGTTCCTTCACTGTTGCTGGGTCGAAATCTTGGAATTCCCTCCCTAAGGGCATTGTGGGTCAACCCACAGCAGGTGGGCTGCAGTAGTTCAAAAAGGCAACTCACCCCCACCTTCTCAAGGGGGCAACTAGGGACGGACAATAATTGCTGGGCCCAGGCAGTGACACCCACATCCCATCAGTGAATAAAAAACCAGGAACCGTACTTTAAGGAGGACCTCATTGGCTGTAAAGCACTTTGAGAAGTCCTGAGGTTGTGAAAGGTCCCATCTAAATGCAAGTCTTTTTTTGCTTCTCATATTCAGCCCATTGCATCTCTTTGAGTGAACTATCCATTCCCCTTACAAAAAGGAACAGACTGCAGATGGTGAAAGTTTGGGTGACTGTGTGGAGTTTGCACATTCTCCCCGTGTCTGCCTGGGTTTCCCCCGGGTGCTCCGGTTTCCTCCCACAGTCCAAAGATGTGCAGGTCAGGTGAATTGGCCGTGCTAAATTGCCCGTAGTGTTAGGTGCATTAGTCAGAGGGAAATGGGTCTGGGTGGGTTACTCTTCGGAGGGTCGGTGTGGGCTGGTTGGGCCGAGGGGCCTGTAGGGAATCTAATCTAATCTAATCTAAAGACAGATATTGCGGGGATCATTCAATAGGTCTGGCAATGTCAGCAGCAAGGATCATCCATCTTAATGAACCCAACTGGCAACAGAGGATCATCCACAAACCTCCTCACCACACACGTTAAGGGGATCGGGCAGGAAGGTGGCATATTGCCAACCTGCCACCTTCTTGCCTGATTCAATGTGCCGACTGAACCGGCTATGGGAATGGGCACAGGATACTACCTGATTACATTGGTCTTCATGATTTTGAACGGGAGGATATTTCAGCTGAGCCTGTACCAGATGTCCGACTCAGTGACAGAGTGAGTGAGAAAGCTGGCAGTCCCACACAGTCAGCTGTCACCTATATCCATATGGAGTGGTGTTTCCAGATTTCCCTGGAGCATCAGAGGCTGAGGGGGGACCTTATAGAGGCTGATAAAATCATGAGGGGCATGGATAGGATAAATAGACAAGGTATTTTCCCTGGGATGGGACAGTCCAGACCTAGAGAACTAGAGTGAGAGCGGAAAGATATAAAAGGGACCTAAGGAGCAACATTTTCACACAGAGGGTGGTACATGTTTGGAATGAGCTGCCAGAGGATGTGGTGGAGGCTGGTACAATTGCAACATTTAAGAGGCATATGGGTATATGAATAGGAAGGGTTTGGAGGGATATGGGCCTAGTGCTGGCAGGTGGGACTAGATTAGGTTGGGATATCTGGTCAACATGGACGAGTTGGACTGAAGGGTCTGTTTCCATGCTGTACATCTCTATGACTCTATGACTTTATCCCTAGTTTGTCCTTAACTTGGAGCAGCAATTCCCACAGTCAGGGGCGGGATCCCAAGTTGGATCACCAGCTGAACATTTGGAGCCCCAAGCCCAAAGACCCCACCATGTTGTTCTTATTAATTGTAACAACTGTACTTCCTCCCTTACCATCAGAGCTCCCACACCCTCCTCAGTCCCCATCCCCACCCACTCTCTCAGTCTTTCCGCAATTTTTAGACTTTAAAGTAGGATCACATCTGAAGAAGGTTTAAGAGGCACTGAGTCTGAGTAAGTCTCTCTCTCTCTCTCTCTGTAATACTGTACACTTTATTTGTGCTGTCTCATTGTTTCCCACGTTTTCTCCCCAATTTTGAGGCTTGAACGTTGTTGTGAGCCCTCAGTCAGGGAGTGTGGCGAGACAGCAGAGGCTTTTTTCATTCATTCACTGGCTGGGTGAGCATTTATTGCCCATCCCTAATTGCCCAGAGTAAGAGTCAATCCCATTGGTGTGGGTCTGGAGTCACATGTAGGCCAGACCAGGTAAGGACAGCAGTTTCCTTCCTTAAAGGACATTTCTCAAATCCCCTTCCCCCCCTCCCACTCCACTTTGGGAAGTCACGATATGCATCACAATGAAGATATCCCCCTCATCGAATCTTTTCCTTCTGTCTCTCTTCGAGTCTTACTCGCATATTAATGTGAGAGCTCCATTGTTAAATTCAAACCCCATTATACTACAGAGTGTTTTTCCTATTCAACTTAACCCACTTGTGACTTGAAGTACACTTTCCATGTCACTGCCATTTTTATTGAGATAACTAACCCTTTCAGAGATGTTGTTACACCCCCTCGGGCAAAGGTGGGACTTGAATCCGGGTCTCCCCAAGTCCAGAGTTAGGGGTACTACCACTGCAGCACAAAAACCCTCCTATTGCTCTGCTATATGTGGCTGCACTCAGCCAGGGATTGAGCTGGGAAAGGAGCTGATGGAAACAGGGGCACTGATTGGATGCAGAAGCAGCCACTGGCTGGTGTGTTCAATGCTTAAGTTAAAAGTCACACCACACCGGGTTACAGTCCAACAGTACCAGCTTTCGGAGCACTGCCTCTCATCAGGGAGCTAATGGGGCAGGATCGTAGGACACGGAACTTATAGTAAAAGTCTAAAGTGTCATACAGCTGACGTGATGTATTGAACAAACCTAGATTGCTGTTAAGTCTTTAATCATTTAGAATGGGGATACAGACAGACTTTAACCTCAGACACTTAATGCGCTGTCTGAGCTGTTATGTCACCTTTTTTGGTCCACTGATAAAACTTTAAGTTATCTCAGGACTGTGACTTGAAAGACATTCTGGGATTTACATATTAATCAATCAGAACATTTTGACAAGTTGCTCCTTTTACAAGGTTATCTTGCCCTTGTTCATTTTCTCAGGAGGTTGTAGATGACACAGGCTCCGAAAAGTCTGCGTTCGAACGGTGTTAGGGCCAGTTTGACGTTAGCTAACAGATACTACCTCAAACAACAGGCTTTCAAGGTTTTGGAAAAAAACACTTGTACAATGAAAAGGGAGTGGCCAGTTCTCCCAATTCAGCTTTCCTCTGGTTTTGGTTTGGTTTTTAGCAGTCGTGTTATAAAGCAGCTGAACCCAAGAGGGAGGTCCACGTTGATCTCTTTCTGACATCTCTCCTGCAAGACCCTGTGTTTGATTTTCCCTTTTGTGCCAAGGGGTGTTTATGGGGATTGTTGCAAGTATTTGGAACAGCATAATTACGTTGGGATAATCAATTGGATTTTTGGATAGGGTTAAGTTGTTTTGTATTCTGTTTTCTTTTGTTTGTGTTTCATTCAGTAATGTCGTAAATAAATTCTGTTTTGTCTAAAACTAAATGGTTGACCAGCTGCATCCCTCCTCGAATACCCACTCTACATCTGCTTAAAACAGCCAGCAAAGTTAGGGTCTGGGCTTCCTTCTTGAACTGTTTTGAGGGGGTCTGGCCTGATCCATAACAACCTGCACCCCCATTCTAAATGATTAAAGACTTAAGAGCAATCTAGCTTTGTCTCATACAATTGCATCAGTTGTATGACAGTTTGATCTTTCACGTATAAATTCTGTGTCCTAGGTACCTGCCCCACTAGCTACCTGATGAAGGAGCAGCGCTCCGAAAGCTAGTGCTTCCAAATAAACCTGTTGGACTATAACCTGGTGCTGTGTAAAGTTTTAACTTTGTTCACCCCAGTCCAACACCAGCACCTCCTCATCATGTTCTCCAATGCTGTCAGACCTAATAGTGGCCTCAGACTTCTGCTTAGCAAATCGACTCCTTCACTTAAAAAAATAAAAAAATGTATTGTGTAAATTGTTTAAAAGAAAACTACTTTCTAGTACAAATGATCCTTCTGCTTTGTTATTAAACATTATTTCTTCCCAAGACCTGTGTGGTTTACCAGTGTCTAATCCCATAACTAACCGTTAGGAAGTGACTAGGCCTCAGCAAACAGTGAATTGTTTCTGATCGGCATGGTTAACCAATATCCCAGAGAGAAAATCCAGTGAAACCAATCAGTCATACCTCAAAGGGCTTGTACCCACTAGAGTTCAGAGAAATGAGGAGGGATCTGATTGAATCATCATCAGGATAGAATCCCAACAGTGTGGAAACAGGCCATTTGGCCCAACAAGTCCACACCTACCCTCCGAAGAATATCCCACTCAGACCCATTCCCCTACCTTGTTACTCTATATTTCCCCTCACTAATGCATCTAGCCTACACATCCCTGAACACGACAGGCAATTTAACATGGCCAGTCCACCCTAACCTGCACATCTTTACACTGTGTGAGGAAACCAGAGCACCCATAGGAAACCCACACAGACACAGGGAGAATGTGCAAGCTCCACACAGACAGTTGCCAGTGGCAGCAGTGCTAACCACTGAGCCACTGTGCAGCCCGTTGAGGTATTGTAAAATGTTGAAGGGGATTGATAAGGTGTGTCGAACAGATGCTCCCTGTTGTGGGATAGTATCGAACAAGAGGTCATAGATATAGAGTGCGAGGGGATAGGTTCTCCCAGAGGGTTATGAATCTGTGGAACTGTGCCCCAGAGTGCAGTGGAGGCAGAATCAATCAGCAGGCTTAAGAAAAAATTGGTTATGTTTCTGATGAAAAGCAGGATAAAGGGCTATTGGGAGCAGGCAGGAGAGTAGAGTTGAGACCAGGGTATGATCAGCCATGATCGTGTTAAATGGCGGAGTGGGTTTGAAAGGCTGTCTTGTCTACTCCCGCTCCTAACTCCTGTGTTCCAAATGATCATGCTGGAGCTCCATTTTAAGGTATGCAAGGCAAGTCGGATGAGTGTGCATCATTTATAAGTTTCATTAACCCCCAAGGCCTTTGGAGACCTCCCCTCATATGCAGAGTGACAGGAGCTCAGTTGAAACCTATTATAAATATCTAAAATCTGATTAAAGGTGTCAACCTGAAACAAATTGGAGAAGAAAGCCCTTTGTACAAAGGCCTGGTTCAAACCCTGTGTGATTGGTGATTCGAAATAATCTGACGTGTGTCCTGGCCATACATACGGACACAAGAGGA
The DNA here is from genome assembly GCF_004010195.1 of Chiloscyllium plagiosum. Taxonomy (NCBI): domain Eukaryota; kingdom Metazoa; phylum Chordata; class Chondrichthyes; order Orectolobiformes; family Hemiscylliidae; genus Chiloscyllium; species Chiloscyllium plagiosum. The sequence continues at coordinate 3,844,422 of NC_057734.1, read as the reverse complement.
TGTCATTCAGCCTGTCGAGCTCGATGGGATATCCAGTTAGACTGAACCTCAGTAGCTAGGAGAAAGTGAGGACTGCAGATGCTGGAGGGTCAGAGTTGTCCTCGGTAGCTTAAAAACAAAATCCTGCATTTGTATGGCACCTTTCAAGACCTCAGGCTGTCCCAAAGTGATTGGCAGCCAATGAAATACTTTTGGAGTATATTCACTGTGGCGAATCCCTCTCGGACACCCTTACTAACGTTGTCTAAACAAAGCTCAAAGCCGACTATTGCAGATGCCGGAAGTCTGGAATAGGAAAAGGGATTTTTATTTGACAGAAGATCATCAGTTGGGGTCGTACGAAGAGGGGAGGCCAGAGTAGAGGGGCTGGAGGCAAGGCAGGGCAATAGGCTTTCATTGGCTGCCCCTTTCTCCTCCCCCATTCTTTCTACCCCTCACCTCCAGATTGGGGCACATCGTCAGACAGGTCGGCCGGTTTTTACCAGTGTGTAGGGCGGCTGTGAAAGGCTAGTGATGGGGCTAATGTGAGCTCAGGGCTTGGAACTGATTGTTCATTTCCCAGTGAAGAGCTTTAACTAGTGCTGGATTAGGAAGGTCCTACATGGACCTTGTTGCCCAGAGCCTAATTTCTACAGTGGGCATCTCTCTGGTGTCAGAGGAGAAAGTGAGGACTGCAGATGCTGGAGATCAGAGCTGAAAATGTGTTGCTGGAAAAGTGCAGCAGGTCAGGCAGCATCCAAGGAACAGGAGAATCGACGTTTCGGGCATAATATTTGAGAGAAGGAGATTTCCTCTCAGGCAGCTCTGGATGTTGGGCAATACTGAGAACTTAGAGGGAGATGAGCTTATGAAGAAGGGCTTATGCCCGAAACGTCGATTCTCCTGTTCCTTGGATGCTGCCTGACCTGCTGCGCTTTTCCAGCAACACATTTTCAGCTCTGATCTCTCTGGTGTAAACCCAGTTATCTATTACCCCTCCGGCCTCTTCTAGGGAAGGGGTGATTCTGCCCATAATGGTTCAGACCTGAAGAAAGACATGGCTCTCCCCAGCTCAGGTCACCAACCTGAAACATGGAACCCCATTCCTCTCAAACCTAACAATCTCAGTTTTGAATTTTCAGTTGACACCTAAGCCTCAGCATCTTGGAAGGAGTATGGCATCGCTGGCTAGGCAACATTTATTGCCTAGAATGCAGTTGAGAGTCAACCACATTACTGTGGGTCTGGAGTCACACGTAGGCCAGACCAGGTAAGGGTGGCAGATTCCCTTCCTTAAAGGACATTAGTGAACCAGATGTGTTTATCCAACAATTGGCAATGGATTTATAGTGGTCATTAGAGTCTTAATTCCAGGCATGTATTGAATTCAAATTTCACCATCTGCCATTACAGGGTTCAAGCCTGGGTGCCTAGAATGTTACCTGGGTTTCTGGATTAACAGTCCAGCAGAAATATCACCAGATCATCGACTCCCCGTATACTAGACAACGTTCCAGATTTCCACCAGTTTTCCAATGAAGTGCTTCCGAGCATCATTCCTGAATGACTAGTTCTCAAGTGTAAAGGTCCCACCCCCTTGTGTGGGACCTCTGGCTTGCCCACACTCTATTGAACATTTCAAACCCTTCAATCACCTTGATATTTATTAAAACTTTGATGTGAGCTCATCTCCCTCTAAGTTCTCAGTATTGCCCTACATCCAAAGCTGCCTGAGAGGAAATCTCCTTCTCTCAAATATTATAAAGGCTGAAGACTATGGCCTCCCTGTCTCTGCTTCACTACCAGCAACCCTTAGGAACACAGGGACATTCAGCCCCCAGTCCCTCATTCAATGATAGAGATGATGGCTGATCTGTGACCTAACTCCATCTACCTACCTTTGGTCCATATCTTTAAATATCTTTGCTCAACAAAAATATATTTATCTCAGATTTAAATTAACATGTGATGCAGCTTCCACTGCAGTTTGTGGAAGAGAGTTCCAAACCTCTCCCACCCTTTATTTGTAGAAGTGCTCCCCAACATCTCTCCTGAACGGTCTGGCCCTAATTCTAGGATTAATTCCCTCTAGTTCTGGAGTCCCCACCCAGTAGAATAGTTATTTTTATGTACCCTGTCTTTTCCTGTTAACATTTTGAAGACTTACCCTTAACCTTCACCTTCTAGAGAAAACAGGCCTCATTTGTGTGACTCTTGTTATAATGTAACCCCTGAAGACCAGGTATCATTCTGGTAAACCTACAGTATACTCCATCCAAGACCAATCTATGGTGTGGTGCGCTGATCTGCTCACAGTAACTCCAAGTGGGACCTAATCAGCATAACTGCAGCATAGCTTCTGCATCCTTGTACTCCAATCTTGATGACTGTCCCCTGCAATAGACAGAGACCAAATCAGACTGTTCCTAAGGGTCATGTTGTATTTGACCCAGAGATAAACTTGCAGCTGCATATCGGTCATTCTGACTAGTTCCATCTCCGTAACATTGCCCAACTTGTGCCTCAGCTAGAAGCAGCTGGAATTCTCATCCCTGTCTACATTACCTGAGACCTCCTGTTCTAACACACTCCACCAAAGTGACACATGTTCTCTGTGAACAAAAGGTCTTGCACCTTTTTGAGATTTCCCAGGGGTTTGGGGATCCCAGAGGTCCCCATTGCTCTCTACATGGCAATGCCTTGACCAGTTATTGTCGACTTGTCAACCAATCAGCTCTTTCCTGTAGCATTATTTGTGATTTATTGTGAAATTTGGAATTTTTGCATTTGTCTTGATGAAACGTTTCAGCAATATCTCTGTCCAGCAATGGGGCCACAAACAATTCACAGAAGGAAACTGAGATAGCAGTTTGCTTAAGGAATGTCAGAGACTGGAGAGAAGAGGCTTGGGATATTCTTTTGCACAACTTGTAGAAAGGATGAAGGATTACTGAAGCACTGTCGTGTCTTCAGGGATGAGAGGCAAGAGAATTTGAAACGTTCTGTGTGCTTTGCCACTTTGCTGAGATTGGCCAAACCGGGACAGTCGGCTGAAGGGATACATCTGTGCCCCATTACAGCAACGTCTCTGTGGTATTAGACATTTCCTGCAACACACAGTCATGCCCAATTGCCACAATTGGAAAGACATGTTCAAGAGTAATTACTGACAGTTGTCGGTTCTCAAATCCTGATGTAAAGTAAGCAGAATTAGCGAGTAATTGGTAAGTGAGAACTGAAGGTGAGAAAAGCCTTCAGTGTGTCAGATTCTGCTGAAGTCAGTAGTGGAGCATGATTCAGATCTTGTCATCCCCATCCCCCCTCCACCCCACCCTGAGAAGAGGGATCATGGGAAATAAAATCATCATAATCTCCCGGCTTCTTATATTCTTCCTGTGACGATGCTGTCACTTTAAATAGGTTAGTTTGTCCTTGGTTTTTATTTAAGAGAAACCGTATTTAAGAGAGATGCTAAAGAGTCATGGAGTTTAGCAGTTTAACAATGGGAGGGAAGTGGTCAGTTCTCCCTGTTCAGGGTTTTTTTCTAGTTTTCCTTTTGGCTGTAGCAATCACAAAGAGCTTTGAGTACCAGAAAAGTTGCAAACTTCAGCGAAAGGATCCTCTGATTTTCTCTGAAGTCTCTGTCTGGATGTTGTTTCATCCTGCCTGTAAGAATTTGTGTTTGAATCTATCTCTTTGCCAAAGAGTGTGTTTATGGGATGTTATTGCATTGAAACAGTAATAGTTACTGTACCAATCAGTTAAGTTTTCAAATAGTTAAGTCATTCTAAATTCTGCTTTCATTTGCTCGTGTTTCAACTTCAGTGTTTAAATAAATTCTGTTTTGCTTAAAGCCGAGTGGTTTGACCAGCTGCATCACACCTGGAACACCCACTTCACATCTGGCTTTAACATAAGAAAAAGTTAGGGTCTAGGGTTCCTTCTTAAAATATTTTGAGGGGAGTCGAGCCTGGTCCATAACACAACAGTCATAAATGGTTCATCACCAGCGCTAGACGTTGTGATTGATTGTGGTATCCCGAATCAGGTGAACTGCGATGTAGGGTTATGGTTGGGGTGGGGGTTAGAGTTAAGCTTGGTGTGTGATTAGGGTTAGGGTTAGGGTTAAGGTTAATATTGATGTAGATAGGGTAGGGAGCTCCCCAAGTGATTTCCCAGAGTGACAGCAACAGGTGTAGATGCAGGCTTGGCGACCGGTGACAGACTGGTCAATGACGTTGTCATTGCAGACGTTCAGCTCTATATATGTTACGTAATACACAGACAATCATAAATATATCACTAGAATGCTACTGCCTTGTCTTTATTGACCCATGTTGATGTTACCCATGGTAATGTCACTAGACTAGTCATCCATAAGCCCAGTCTAACATTCCGGGCACACGGTTTCTAATTGTGACAGCGAATGAAATTCAAATTCATTAAAGAAACTGGAGTTGAAGAAGCTTGCCTGATGTAAAATAACAATTTGTTTCCCTGTCTAATGTTTAAAACCCATCTGGTTCACTAATGGTCCTTATTGGAAGGCAATCTACCACCATCCATACTCGGTCTGGCCCACATGTGAATCCAAACCCACAATAAAACCCTGGTAAACCACTCAGTTTAAGGTTAATGAAGACCAGCCAGTGACACCCACATCATGTGAATGAATTAAAAAGTAAGAATCATTTTGGAAAGAGTTTGGGAAACATTAATGTGTAGGTTATTTTGCAAAAGAAAACTTGCTTTTTCAACTTGATGTTGGGTCTCAAATGAAATCAGGAATGAAAAAAGGATGTTTTCATATTTAGTTCAACATTGTTTAACGTGGTGTTAGGGAGGGTGAATCTGATTTATTTTTCTTAAATTGCCCTCTGTGTGCTGTGACTTAGGGACACCGTTAACCAGCTGTACACTCAGATCTTGACAACACATAAAATAGGAAACATCTGTTCCAAATGTGGTCTCTTTCCTTGCTCGGGAACCAATTTAAGTCAAAACGTTTCTTGGGGCAATTTAAAATGTTAACATATGTGGATTGACAGATGGATAAAAATCACTTTTTTTTAACCTGGGATTGCTAAACTATTTCGGGGAAATGTGTTGAAGAGGCCAGCAAAGAGTCACACATTAACACCATGGGAAAATTTCTCATTCCCTCGCTGTTTGTTCACACCCTGTCAATGGCTACAACATGAAAGATGTCCCATAGTATAAATCACTAGTCCGATTGCACAGCCTTCATACGAGTTGTCTCAGATCCGGAATTCTTCATTTTCTTTGATTCATTCCTTCCTCGCCTCTTTCCCTTCTGTTTCCTCCCACCCACCACGGTTGCTTTTCTACTCCTTGCTGTAGCTTCATGGTTGAGCTGTTTCAAACTCAATCCATTTAACCGCACCAATGTCTTCACAAACAATCTCCTTCACAATGCTGTCAACGTAAATTACTCTGGGTGCTGGAAATCTGAAACAAACACAGGGAATGCCTGAGTTCTGAAAAAGACTCACACCAGAGTCAACACCTTGACTCTATTTCTCTCTTCACAGATGCCGCTGAGTTTCTCCGGAATTAGTTCCACAATCATATGTTGCACTTATAGAGTCATATTGCACGGAAAACAGACCCTTTCGCCCAATTAGTCCATGCCAAACATAATCTCAAACTAAACTGGGCCCACTTGCCTGTGTTTGTCCCATATCCCTCCAAATCTTTCTCGTTCATGTACTTATCCAAATGTCTTTTAAATGTTGTAACTTTACCTGTGCCCACCACTCCCTCTGGCAATTCATTCCACACACAAGCCACTCTCTGTGTAAAAACATTGCCCCTCATGTCCTTTTTAAATCTTTCTCCTCTCACCTGATAAATATGCCTCCTAGTTTTGAACTCCTAGCTATTCACTGTATCTATATCCCTCACGATCTTATAAACCTCCATAAGGACATCCTTCAAACTCATTCATGCCAGTGAAGAAAGACCCCAATTCTCCAGCCTTTTTTGTGACGCAAACCCTTCATTCCCAGCAACACCCTGGTAAATCTTTTCTGAACCCTCTCCAATTTAATAATATCCTTCCTATAACAGGGCGATCAGAACTGCACACAGTGCTCTTGAAGAGGCCTGACCAACATCATGTACAACCCCAACATGGTATCCTAACAACCGAGACTCAAAGGTCTGAGCAATGAAGGCAAGTGTGATCAACACCCCCCCCCCCCACCGTCTACCTGTGATGCAAATTTCAACGAATTATGTACCTGAACCCCTGGGGCTCCCTGTTCGTCAACGCTACCCAGGGCCCTACCATTAACTCTATAAATCCTGCCCTTTGTTTGTTTTACCAAAATGCAATATCTCACGTTTATCCAAATTAAACACCATCTGCCACTTCTCAGTCCTTTGACTCAATTGATCAAGATCCATTTGTAACCTTAAATAACCTTCTTCACTGTCCACATCACCTCCAATTTTGGTGTCATTTGCAAACGTACTAACCATGCCTCTCATATTCTCACACAAATCGTTTATATCAACTGACAAACAGAAGTGGACCCAGCACCGATCCCTGTGGAACACCACTGGTTACGGGCCTCCAGTCCAAGAAACACAGTCCTCTGGCTCCTACCTTAAAGCTAATTTTGTATCCAGTTGGTAAGCTTACCCTGAATCCCATGTGATCTAACTTTACTAATTAGCCTATCATTCGGAATCTTGGCAAAGGCTTTACTAAAGGAGAAAGTGAGGTCTGCAGATGCTGGAGATCAGAGCTGAAAATGTGTTGCTGAAAAAGCAGCAGGTCAGGCAGCATCCAAGGAGCAGGAGAATCGACATTTCGGGCATAAGCCCTTCTTCAGGAATGAGGAAAGTGTGTCCAGCAGGCTAAGGTAAAAGGTAGGGAGGAGGGACTTGGGGGAGGGGAGTTGGAAATGCGATAGGTGGAAGGAGGTCAAGGTGAGGGTGATAGGCCGGAGTGGGGGTGGGGGTGGAGAGGTCAGGAAGAAGATTGCAGGTTAGGAAGGCA
>NC_057734.1:3834081-3836866 GCF_004010195.1 Chiloscyllium plagiosum | reverse complement strand
GGAATATGGGATGGCGTTTTTACAGGGGCAGGGTGGGAGGAGGTGCAGTCTAGGTAGCTTTGGGAGTCGGTCGGTTTATAGTAAATGTCCGTGTCGATTCGGTCGCCTGAGATAGAAATGGAAAGGTCTAGGAAGGGGAGGGAGGAGTCTGAGACGGTCCAGGTGAATTTGAGGTCGGGGTGGAAGGTGTTAGTAAAGTGGATGAACTGTTCAACCTCCTCGTGGGAGCATGAGGCAGCTCCGATACAGTCATCGATGTAGTGGAGGAAAAGGTGGGGGGTGGTGCCAGTGTAGCTGCGGAAGATGGACTGTTCCACATATCCTACGTAAACAATGTCAACTACTCTACCCTCTTCAATCTTTTTGGTTACTTCCACAGTCAAAAAACTCAATCAAGTTTGTGAGACACAAATTCCTTCCCACAATGCCATGCTGACTATCTCTAATCAGTCCTTGTCTCTCCAAATCCATCTCAATCCTACCTTTCAGAATCCCCTCCAAAAATGTACCCACCATCAATGCCGGACTCAACTGTTTACACTTCCCAGGCTTCTCCTTACAGTCTTTGTTCAATAAAGGCACAACATTAGCCGCCCTCCAGTTTTCCAGCACCTCACCCATGATTATAAATGACATGGGGCCTTGCAAGTAAGTATGTGTGACAATAATTCTAATTCTAATTTGAATTTCTTCCCTAACTTTCCACAATGTCCTGGGACATGCTTGATCAGGTCCTGGAGATTTACCCACCTTAATGTTTTCTAAGACCTCCAGTACTTCTTCTTCAGTGATGTGAACTGTTTCCAAAACATCAATATTTATTTCCCTGAGTTCTCTAGCCTCCATTTCTTTCTCCACAGTAAAATCTGATGCAAAATATTAGTTTAGTACCTCTCCCATCACCTGAAGCTCAGCATATAGATGACCTCATTGATCTTTAGGGAGCCCTATTCTTTCTTTAGTTGCTCATTTGCTCTTAATGAACTTGTAGAATCTCTTTGGATTATCCTTAACCTTATCTACCAAGGCTATCTCATATTCCCACTTAAGAATGCCCTGCCACTCTTTATACTTTTCGAGAGATTCATTTGATCTCTGTTGTCTATACAATTCTTTCTTATTCTTGACTAGAACTTCAATACCTTCATTCATCCATTGTTCCTTACTCTTAGCAGCCTTACCCTTCCCTCTAACAGGAACATAACGTTTCTGAACTCTTGCTATCCCACTTGTGAAAGCCTCCCACTTGTTAGTTGTTCCTTTACCTGCAAACAATCTACTCCAATCAACTTCTGAAAGCTCATGTCTCATTGCATTAAAATTTGCCATACTCCATTTAAGAATATTAACTTTTATAAAAAGCTGATCCTTTCCCATTAATTTTTAAAACTTAACAGTAACCACTCCATTGTACATATTCACAGTAAGGCGGAGATTTATAGAGCTTTATAAACTCATGAAGGCCATTGATAAGGTGAATAGTCAAGGTCTTTTCCCCAGGGTGGGAGAGTCCAAAACTAAAGGGCATAGGTTTGAGGTGCGAGGGGTAAGATTTAAAAAGGACCTGCAGGGCCTAACCTTTTCACACAGTTGTGTGTATGGATTGAGCTGCCAGAGACTGGTACAATGACAACATTTAAAAGGCTGAATGTGTACGTAAATAGGAAGGGTTTAGAGGGATGTGGGCCAAGTGCTGGCAAATGAGACTAGATTAATTTAGGATATCTGGTCAGCATGGACAAGTTTGACCAAAAGGCTTGCTTCCATACAGCATAGCTCTATGATTCTACGACTCACCCAAAAGCAGTACAAGGGGTCATTTTAACATTGAGTCATAAGGCTCCTCCTGTGTTTACTATTGTGAATTATGTATGCTACAGAAAACCATTCAATGCCCCCAAGTCGGTTCTGCCACTCTGTTAGGTTATGCCTGATCCTGTCTCTTAACAATATCTACTTATGGCACTAGACACAAGGTGGTATCAAGGATTCTGAGCCAGGAAACCCCAGGTTCAAGTTCCAGTCCACGACTCAATAGCTAAGGAAGGTGCATTGTAATGTACAGCTTGTAATCCCTGCTGATACATCTGTAACACATGGTAACAGTGGGAGAGTCTCCAGGCCAAGCAGAAATGCTATGGAAGGTGACAGCCCTCGAGATCCTACCCCTGTAATAGGCCAGTAAACTATTCCAGCAAATACTAGCCACAGAAACTGTTGTAAGCCGTATGCCATACATCGCTCAGCATGGGAGATTTGGAGATTTCTTTACTGCGCCCGAATGCTGGACAATTACTTCTTGCTACTCTCTAGATCTTGTCACTTCTGTCTGTACATATAAAAAAAATCCCTGCCTTGCTTCTGTAACTTTGGAAGTTAGCCCAACTGATTACTGATAATATTTCTGAAAATTTCAATGGACTTCCCACCCCCAACTCGATATCTTCCTGGGGGAAAAGATCCAGATTTCCATTGCATTTGTGTGAAGAAATATTTTTGGACAGGCCTGAATGGCTTTACTCTCATATTAAGCGTGTGTGAGGCTGTTCTGGAACCCACCACCACCACCAATCCCCACTAGGTTCAGGAGTTCAGACACAGTTCAGGTGTAGGTTAAAGTTCAGGTGTAGGTTACAGTTCAGGTGTAGGTTACAGTTCTGTAGTATGGTCACAGTTCAGGTGATTGGATCCCATTTAGGTGTAGGTCACAGTTCAGGTGTAGGTCACAGGTCAGGTGTTAATCATAGTTCAGACATAGGTCATAGTTCAGATGTAGGTCACAGTT
>NC_057734.1:3813685-3833581 GCF_004010195.1 Chiloscyllium plagiosum | reverse complement strand
GTCTGATTGGGTGGTTGGTTGGATGACAGCATCTGGTTGGTTGGTTGGTTGGATGACATTATCTGGTTGGTTGGTTGGATGACAGTATCTGGTTTGTAGGTTGGATGACAGTATCTGATTGGTTGGATGACAGTATCTGGTTTGTTGGTAGGATGACAGTATCTGATTGGTTGGATGACAGTATCTGGTTTGTTGGTAGGATGACAGTATCTGATTGGTTGGTTGGCTGGATGACAGTATCCGGTTTGTTGGTTGGATGACAGTGTCTGATTGGTTAGTTGGTTTGATGACAGAATTTGGTTGGTTGGATGATAGTGTCCGGTTGGTTGGATGACAATATCTGGTTGGTTGGTTGGATGACAGTATCTGATTGGTTGGTTGGTTGGTTTGACGACAGTATCTGATTGGTTGGTTGGTTGGTTTGTTTGATGACAGTATCTGGTTGGTTGGTTGGTTGGATGACAATATCTGGTTGCTTGGTTTGTTTGATGACAGTATCTGGTTGGTTGGTTGGTTTGTTTGATGACAGTATCTGGTTGGTTGAAATCACCACTCGTGTTGCTACTGATTAAAGATTTTTGAGATGCCTTCCGCTTCCAAGATATGCATTGAGAATAGACTGAAAGGTGTGATTGCTCTCAGACGCAATGGGATTTAGGCTCAAACTAGTTCATAAGTGACACAACAGAGAAATCTGATGAACTGAGTGTTTACTCAAATTAAAGGTTATTAACTTACCTTGGTATGGGCTCTGAACATTTTAGGCCCACATCCAAATTTGGAAACGTTGGCATGGTTTCTGAACTAACTTAAACATAGCATCAGCTGTATTCGGGTTTATTTTCCACAGTATTGAATAGTTCTAACCATAACTAACAATTGTGTTATCCTCCTTTCCATTAACCGACTGATTTATTCTTGAATGTTGAACTGTTTCAGTCACGACATGCATCTGCGCATTGAATTGACCTCAGCCACCCTCTGGAATGGCCTCGCAAACCATTCAATTCCAGGGCAATTAGGGATGGGTAACAAAAGCTAGCCCTGTCAATGATACCCAGGAAAAACAGGAAAACGCGGTTTTATTCCTTCAGTACTGGTGTCCATGCTTTCAGCTGCCAGGGCCCTGCAATCTAATGAAGGGGCCTTTAACTGAGCTCATAGACTGACAGAGCTCCATGAACTCTCAGTCTTTTTTGTCTGTCTGTCTGTCTGTCTATCTATCCATCCATCTATCTAATCTAATCCATTTAATCTATCTATCTACCTACCTTCCTATCTATCTACCTATCTTCCTATCTATCTTCCTATCTATCTATCTATCTATCTATCTATATCTGTCTGTCTACCTAATGTATCTATCACCTATCTGATCTAACTTATTCATCTATCTAATATGATCTAATCGAATCTATTTAATCTATCTATCTATCCATCTATCTGTTTAATCAATTTATCAATCACTTGTTAGGGAAAGATCAAGCACTAATGCCCAACTCTTCCCCTTCTGTTCTCTGCCCCCTCTTCCCTTGACAGCTACTGTGCTTATTTCCGAATGAAGGAGGTAAGTCCCTCCTGCCGACTTGGGCTACGGACCAGCCGACTGTTCCGGGAGAAATACGTGTGTGTGGAGTGCCAAGGAGAAGCCATGGGGGTCAGAGATCGTTGTGAAGGTGATGGGCTGGAAGGAACCAGGTAGGGAGCAATCTGTTTCATGTCTCTCATGAAGAAATCTTCATTAAAGACTGCATAGGGGTCCTATTAACATAAGAGGTATGGCTTTGTACTGAAGATTTGTCATCAAACTGTGTCAAACGTCTATTCATATTTTCTGATATTTTTGTCTTTATTCTATGAGTACTATTTAACCAATGTATTTATGACCTACTGCTTTGAATGTTAGCTCTACCATCATAGAGCATAGAAGCAGACCCTTTGGTCCAGCTCATCCATGCCAATGAAGCATCCAAAACTGAATTATCCCACTTGCCTGTGTTTGACCCATATCCTGCTAAACTCTTCCTATTCATGTACCTGTCCAAATGCATTTTAAATGTTGTAATTGTCTTAACCACTTCCTCTGGCAGTTCATTCCAAACAAGCACCATTCTCTGTGAAAATGTTATCCCTCAGGTCTCTTTTCAATCTTTCCCCTCTCACCTTAAGCCTCTGCCCTGTAGTTGTAGACTCCCCCACCAAGGGAAAAAGCCCTAAGCTATTCATGCTGTCCATGCGCCTCGTAATTTTATAAACCTCTATTAGGCACCCCTCAGTCTCTGACGCTCCAGAGAAATGAGCCCCAGCCTATTCAGCCTCTCCTTATAACCCAAACTTTCCAGCAACCTTGTAAATATTTTCTGCACCCTTTCCTGTTTAACAACATCCTTCCTACAGCAGGGTGACCAGAATTGTACATAGTATTCCAAAAGGGGCCTAACCAATGTCCTGTACAGCCACAAATGACATTCCAACTCATATACTCAATGCTCTGACCAGTGAAGACAAGCACCCTAGGTCTCTCTGCTCAACAACAGTCCCCAGGGCCCTACCATTAATTGGCCTGGTTTGTCTGACCAAAATGCAACACCTTCCATTTATCTGAATTAAACTCCACCAGCCATTCCTCGGCCCACTGGTCTAGCTGATCAAAATCCCATTGTACTCTTAGATAACCTTCTTTGCCATCCACTGTATCACCAATTTTGGTGTCATCCACAAAATATACTAACCATGCCTCCTATACTCTCATCCAAATCATTTATATAAATGACAAACAGCAGTGAACCCAGCACTGATCCTTACAGAACACTGCTGGTCACAGGCCTCCAGTCCAAATTAGAACCCTCTCCCACATCAACCTTCTGTCTCCCACCGTCAAGCCAATTTTGTACCCAATTGGCTAGCTCTCCCTGGATGCCATGTGATCAAACAATTCCATTTTGCTTTGCCAATACTGAAGATGTGGGATTTGTTAACAGGACCCATCATTACTTTGGTCTTAATTACAAGTTGGCTATTTATCTGTCAGTGATCTAACTCCATTCTTTGATTATCCTTTTACCTTTTGTGAAGGTTTGTGAAGGTTGAGGTTTCGGGTGTAGGTTTGCTCACTGTGCTGTAGGTTTGATATCCAGAAATAGAAAGCAGGAGACGACAGCTTTGCTTCACTTGGAGGTCACCACTGATGATGTTACCTAGCCAGGTAATGAAACGTCTGGATATCAAACCTACAGCTCAGTGAGCAAACCTACACCCTAATCCTTTTACCTCTGTACCTACTATAAATGGACTGTGTGTATTTATGTGTGTGTCTGTGTGTGTGTAAAAGTGTGAGTGTGTGTACGTGCGTGTGTGTGTGCACGCGCGTGTGTGTGTGTATAGCACGTTGTTCTGTGGAGCTTTCTGATGTGGAGTGTGACACACCAAGATGATCGTCATGACATCCTGTGTTGGCATGGCTAATTATAATTCAGCTACCGTAATCCTCCAAATATAAGGATGGCAAAAACTGTTTTGGTGCAGGAGTTACTGGAGACTTCCAAAGTGGAATATGATACACCAACCTGATTATATGCAAATAGCTCTCATTCAGTGTAAAAATCAACACCCCACCTTTGGTCTAGTGGACAAATAGTCTGTATAAAAGGCATTGCTCATTCCTTTTGATTGTCAGTCCACTTAATATGTCCTCATCCCCTTCCAAACCTCTCGTTTTGCTTCCCTTTATAAACTGCCGAGGGTTGGATGCAATGTTGGCCCAGTTGCATTTACTTTAAACAACACTATTTCTGTGACTAGGCTTCATTGCTAACAATGGAAATGATACCTGATGAAGTCCCAGTCCTTATCAAGGTGATGAGCCACAAGTCTCCTGCACATGGGGAGTGCCCTGAATGTGTCATAAATCCATCTTTACACCATCAGCCTCTTGCTTGGATTGTGTCTTCCATTATTTCAGATTAGAGGGATGATATCCCCTATCTACACCAGATAAAACTGATCAGAGACTCACTGAGCTTCGCTAGATATCAGGGCATACCCACTAATGTGTGATACCAACCACTCAGACACATAGCTGAAGACACTGTGGGAATCAAGTAAGACTTATTCACATTTAAAACAGGAACTTACAGCTGGCAGTGAGTCAGAGGTAGGAGTGCATGCACAGAAATCTCCCATACATCGCTGCACTGATCGAGCACTTAGTCCCAGTCCCAACTTCAGTTCTGACTTCAGATTTAAGATGCATTCACTCCAAAACTAAACCACAACCAATCAGTGCTATAGATGCTTTGTAAAGTACCATGAAATTACCATCTAATTGTTTAAAAAAACTGCACTACTTGGACTAGGCTGCATGTGACTCCAGACCCACAGCAATGTGGTTGACTCTTATCTGCCCCCTCACAATGGGCCAAGGATGCACCACAGTTCAAGGACATCTAGAGATGGGTGACAAACGTGAATATGTTCTCATGTTGGATATAGCACTGGATGAGTCATCTAGAGAATATGAATTCAAATTTCATTGTTGTGATTTGAATCCTTCTTTGCATAAGTCAGATTGCTATTAATACCCTAACTAGTTCACTAACATCCTTTAAAGCTTGTGCGAAGATTTGTAGCTCGGGTGCTCGTTGTTGTGGTTCTGTTCGCCGAGCTGGAAGTTTTTGTTGCAAACGTTTCGTCCCCTGGCTAGGCGACATCATCAGTGCTTGGGAGCCTCCTGCGAAGCGCTTCTTTGATGTTTCCTCCGGTGTTTATAGTGGTCTGTCCCTGCCACTTCCGGTTGTCAGTTTCAGCTGTCCGCTGTAGTGGTTGGTATATTGGGTCCAGGTCGATGTGTTTGTTGATGGAGTTTGTGGATGAATGCCATGAACACCGGAGGAAACATCAAAGCAGCGCTTCGCAGGAGGCTCCCAAGCACTGATGATGTCGCCTAGCCAGGGGACGAAACGTTTGCAACAAAAACTTCCAGCTCGGCGAACAGAACCACAACAACATCCTTTAACTCCAGAACCTGTTAGCTCGGGCAAACTACAAATTACAACTGACTCCAGCCTCACATCAGACTGATGAACTCTTAGCTGGCCTAGTAAGTCACTCATTTATGTAGGATTTGTATTGATTCTTTTGCGGGATGGGGAGGTCAGTGGCAAGGCCAGCATTTGTTACGTGTCTCAAATTGTCCTTGGCCTGAGGAGCTTACTAGACCCGTTGCGAGGGGAGGGGGGAGGTCTGGAGTCACGTGGAGGCCAGTCCAGTTTTCTAAACAATTGGATGGCCACCATTACATTGACTAGTTTTATATTCCTGAATTATTAGTTGAACTTAAATTCTGCCAGTTTTTATGGTGGGATTTGAACCCATTACCTCACAGCATTAGCCTGGGCCATTGGCTTATTAGGCTGGCAACATTTACCGCTGTGCCACTGCCTCCACTATTTGAAGGCAATGAAAGGTAGTCATTAAATCATTGCCTTATCCATATCAGGAAAATGAATTTGAGGGAGACAGAAATGAATATATGAACACAGGAACCGGCCATTCAACCCTACCATCCCGTTCTGCCATTCAATGAGGTCATAGTTAATCTGTGGCCTAATTCCACCATCCTACCTTTGGCCCATATCCCTTCATTCCAACAAAAGAAAAGTATCTCTGAGACAGTCTGAAAAAAATGCACAGGAAATGACATCACAAACCCAGGAAAACTTAACACATAAATAGAAAGTGGGTCACTAACACTAGTGCTTCACCAGAGACTCACTGATGATGTTACCTAGTATGGTGACAAAACATCTGAAAACAAACCTTCCAGCTCAGTGAGCAAATTTACATCCAAAAGTACCTATCTCAGATTTAAAGAATTCCACGTTTGTCCCCCTGGTTTCCTAAAACTACCTTTGTGTGTGGATCTTTCTTTCCCCTCTAGAACATTCTGGATAGCGGTCTCCAACGCTGGCTGCCAAGGATCTTGGGTACGTGAATCTCTGCATGAAACTTGTCGCTGTCCCCCACAGTCGCTGATCTTTGTTTAACGCTGCTCTGAATTTGACACGGAACCCCATACAGCAATAGAAGTCAGCTCGGGGGAGCCACAGAGAGGAAAGCCCTGCGCAGAGCCATCGTCACTCGCTGGACTCCTGCATTTGGCAATGAGATGTGAGACATGTAAAAATGGCAGAAGGAAAGGCTATGTAACCTTGCTGCATGCTATTTACCTCAGTATCCTTCTACGTAAGCACATGCAGAGTCTTATAACCTCACGACAGAACAATGAAAGTCTCAAAGCACAAAAAGAACAGCTAAGAACCTTTAAACCTTTTACCTCTGAAACTCTGCTGACAGCTACCTCCATAAACACACTTGCATTTATTAAAAAAAACAAAAAAGTCCTTTCAATGGTTTTCTACTATTTGTCAAGTTTTTTTAATTGTCTATCCATACGCTATGTAACTGGGAACAGCAAAGATGAGAATATTTAGATGCAAAGACTGAATATTATTTAAAATTACTTTTGAATAAATCCATTATCATGATGATCTTGGCTACATTTACATTTTTTCAGGTAGTCCCTATGTGCTGGGACTGCGGAAGTGAGGTTGAGCAGATTGGACCTTCATTGGAATTTCGAAGACTCAGAGGTGACCTTATTAAAAACTACAAAGGTTCTTACAGGGGCTTGACAAAGGGGTCTCTCCTTTGTGGGTGTAATCTCAGAATAAGGGGTAAAACATCTAAGACAGAGGTGAGGAGGAATTCCTTCTCTCAGAGGGTAGTGAAGCTGTGAAATTCTTTACTGCGGAGGGCTGTCGAGACTGTATATTCAAGGCCGAGACAGATACTTAATCTGTACAGAGGAACCTCGATTATTCGAATGACATGAGTGGGGAGTATTTTGTTTGGATAATCAAATGTTTGGATAATCAAATGTTCAGATAATTGATGCCAGACAACACAGTTTACCCAAGTAATGGGACCCTGCGATCTTGTTCAGATAATCTGAAATTTGGACAATCGAATGCCAGATAATAGAGGTTCATCTGGAATGGAATCAGGGAGGAAAAACAGGAAAGTAGAATTGAGGAATACCAGATCAGCCACAATCTGATTGACTGGCAGAACAGACTCAATGGGCTGAATGGCCTTTTATCTGCCCCTATGTCATTATTAATAAGGCAGTGCCTCAGAGGGCTTGTCCTATTAGGGTTCTTTCAACATAGCCATATGTGTCATCAACCCTCTGACACTGTTCTAAGACAGGACTTTTCCTGCAGGTTTCCGGACCCTACTGTCAGGATTAATTAGGCACCAGGAGTCCACAGAGGGTGAGCAGCAGGTGCCCGTTGTGACTTTCTCTGGACTGGCCAGATGGTGGCCATCCAAATATGATCAGAGGATGGTGTCTTAATCTGGGAGAGGGCCACTCAGGGGTTGTCCAACCTGCAAGCAGAGTGCCATGGTGGGGGTGGGGGGGGGGGGGTTAGTAAGGCAGAGGTCACAAGAATGCTCAGTGCCTCAGAGATAGCAGAAATAACACACAGCAGGCTCTCCGTGGGAAGAGAAACTCATGGGGAGTCAATAAACAGAGGACATGGATGTTCGGTGATCAGGAAAAGAACATAGAGGTGACACGATTTTTTTCATTTTGATTTTTATTGTCAATGTATTTTACAGTAAGAGCACAATAAAACACTGTGAAAAGCTTTCATTTATCACCATGATATGGTCCCATTTTGAATAATTTAAGAATAAGGAGGAAAAAAAATGAAAGACCTAGCTTAAAAGGACAGACCGGGAATGGTTATGGTATGGATTGAACCTCATTCTTGACGAAGGGCTTTTGCCCGAAACATCGATTTTCCTGCTCCTCAGATGCTGCCTAACCTGCTTTTCCAGCACCACACTCTTAACTCTAATCTCCTTCATCTGCAATACTCACTTTCGCCTATGGATTGAACCTCGTTAACATTTCATCCTGGGCTTGTGGGAACCGTTGGCCAGCAGTTATTTCTCACTGTGAATGGTCTTCATCAGGCTGATATAATAAAATAAAGAACTGCCAATGCTGGAGATCTGAAACAAACTAATCCAGAAATCCCTGGAGAAACTCAGCAGGTTCATAAGATCTAGGAGCAGAATTAGGCCATTCAACCCATCAAGTCTGCTTTGCATTGCCATGGCTGATGTGCTCCTTAGCCCCATTTTCCTGCCTTCTCCCCATAATCCTTCAACCCATTACCAGTTAAAAATCTGTCTAATTCTTACTTAAATATACTCATTGCCCCAGCATTCACCACACTTTGGGGTAACGAATTCCACAGGCCTGGCAGCATCTGTGGAGACAGAAACAGAGTTAATGTTTCCGGTTCCTTGACTCTGTTCTGCAGAAAATAACTGCACAACAACAGCTTGCCTAAAAGCTGACAGATGAATGGGGAGTGAACCAACGGCTTGGCTTTTCTGATGGACACTTCAGCCTGGTCTTCTCTTCTCAGAGAGGGAGGGCTGTATGAGGGCAGACAGATGGGTGTCAGAGTGAGTGGGGGAAAAGGATGATGGAGAGAGCAGTCAGAACGTGAACAGGGTTGAATCGGAGAGTTTGAAGATTACACCTGGCTCCGCGTAGAGAGATCAGAAGCTGGGGCATATTTTTTATTCTTGCATGTAGACCAGAACCTAAACTGAGTAAGTGCTGCCGACAATCCATTTAACTACTTTGGCAGGGATTCAGTTAAGACCAAAGATGACAGATCATTTTCCCTAAAGGGGATTAGTGAACGAGGAAAGTTTTCCAATTGATTCATGGTCAGCATTACAGAGACTAGCTTTATCTATTGAATTTAAATCTATTGAATCCACGGTAGGATTTGAACTCATGTCCATAGGCACTAGCCCAGGCCTCTGTAAAAGCAGGCCATTACCACAACAGGTCATTTGGGTATAACGCGTGTTTTGTCAACACAAATTGGCTATAACCCAATAGACAAATTGTGGATGATGTTTGGATAATGCAAGCTTTCTTCCGAACAGGCTTAGTGATTTTCGGTAGTGATCTTCTAAAGTGTCATGATTTGGAGATGGCAATGTTGGACTAGGGTGTACAAAATTAAAAATCACAACACCAGATTATAATCCAACAGGTTTAATTGGAAGCACTAGCTTTCGGAGCGCTGCTCCTTCATCAGGTGGTTGTGACAAACACTTGAAGGAGCGGCGCTCCGAAACCTAGTGTTTCCAATTAAACCTGTTGGATTATAACATGGCGTTGTGTGATTTTTAACTTTCTACAGTATGATTTTCTACTGTAAAAGGAGTCTGGAGGGATTGTGGACGTGGGGGCGGGGAGTGACTATGAAATGGCAGTCTGGAAGAGAAATCTGGGCTAATGCTTATGGCCGTGTGGTGACCTGGAATTTAAAAACAAAACCCGCCTAGCTCTTCCAGTCACATAAATCCTTCCTCGACACAACAAAGTAAGTGCGAAGTGAAATCTACGTTAAAATCTCCAGACACAAATGTTCAAAAGCTGGGCCGTACGGTTCAAAATCATATGGGGTCTATCCTTTGACCCGGGCAGATATTAGAAAGGAGAATGAGAAGGGACAGATCCTCCATGCTGACAGATGGCTGGACAACACTAACACTTCAAAGGCAAATTCTGACTTGTATAATTGATACAATCAGAAAAATCTGTGGATGTTTAGCAAGCGTCAACAGAATTAGCGTAAGGGCCCTCTAACTCGATGGCTACAAAATCTTAACAAAGGTTCCTGTGGAGTAGTGATAATATCCCTACCTCTGAGCTAGGATAATCTGGAGTCAAGTCCCATCTGTTATTGAGGTGTGCAATGATGTCTCTTTATGTAGAAAATATCTAAATGTGGCTCCGGAGCAAAGCAGTCTTAACCGCAGGGGTCAACCTGACCTCCTAGTCAGCGCCCATTTTGATTTCCCTTCCTTTCAGACATGACCATCCTCGGCCTTCTCCTTTGCCATAATGAACCAAACTGCAAATTGGAGGAACAACACCTCAGCTTCTGCCTGGGCAGCCTACAGCCCAGAGGACTCAATACAGTTCTCCAGTTTCAAATAACCTCCCTCCCCTGCATTCCCCTCATCGACCCTTCCTTCTAACCACCAACCAGATTCATTCCTCCCAATGACCAACCAGGTTGTACCCTCTGCCTGTCTTAACCGATTCCCACTTCACCACCCTGCCCCCACCTCCTTTATCTGCAGCTCCCCCCACACCCACCCCCAGTCCTGAAGAAGGGTTACACCTGGAACATCGACTTCACCTCCTGATGCTGCCTGGCTTGCTGTGCTAAACATAGAATGGAATCCCTACAGTGTAGAAACAGGCCCTTTGGCCCAAGTCCACATTAGCCCTCCAAAGAGTAATCTACCCATACCCATTCCCCAACTACTCAACATTTACCCCAGACTAATGCACCTAACCTACATATGGGTTAGGTGCATTATGGGTAATTTAGCATGGCCAACCCACCTAAACTGCACATCTTTAGACAGTGGGAAGAAACCAGAGTGCCCAGAGGAAACTCACGCAGACACTGGGAGGATGTGCATACTCCACACAGACAGATGCCCGAGGCTGGAATTTAACCCAGGTCCCTGGCGCTGTGAGGCAGCAACCACCAGTGCTAACCACTGAGCCACCGTGCTGGCCCAATCTACAGGAGACTGTTCTTCCAGCTTCCTGCTTGTCTACCTTCCTTTGAATAGAGCTTCAAGAGCAATCGATACCCTAAACCAATGTTGCCCTCTCAGTGCAGTCTACACCATCAAAGGAAGTCAGGGAGGAATGAGATATTAAAGTTGTCCTTCCCTCTCAGATTGACATAAAAACAAGACTTGGTTTCTACAGTCTTTAAAGGAAGAGAATTCCAATGTGTCTCATCAGATTCTTTTTCTCACCTGTTTTAAATGGGCAACCCATTATTTTTAAACAGTGACCCCTAGTTCTAGATTCTCCCACTTCAGGAACCATCCTGTTCATATTGACTTGGTCAAGACTCCTCCAGATCTTATATGTCTCAATCAAGTTCATTTCTTACTCGTCTAAACTCCAGTGGGTGCGGGCCGAGTGTGTGCACCCTTTCCTCATAAGACAACCCACCAACTCTAGGTAAATCTTCTCTCAACTGCTTCCAATACATTTGGATCTTTCCTTACCCAAAGAGACAAACACTGTACCCAGTACTCCAAATGTTGTCTAACGAGTGAC
Organism: Chiloscyllium plagiosum; assembly: GCF_004010195.1. NCBI lineage: Eukaryota > Metazoa > Chordata > Chondrichthyes > Orectolobiformes > Hemiscylliidae > Chiloscyllium > Chiloscyllium plagiosum. The sequence goes on along the minus strand of NC_057734.1, from coordinate 3,822,330 downwards.
GTGTAACAGTAGCACAACCTCCCTACTTTTGTATTCAATTCTGTTCATAATAGCTAATAACATCCTAATTAAACACTGTATATGCCTACTAACCTTTTACAGTTCATGTATTATAACACCCAGACCCCGCTGACAGCTCTGCAATCTCTCAACATTGAAATAATGTTTTTTTAATTACTCATGTGAAAAATGGACAAATTTTTCTCCATGGTTCACAATTTGCCAGAGGTTTTGCCTGCTCACTTAACTTGGTCAGAAGCAACACCAGGTTATAGTTCAACAGGTTTATTTGAAACCACACGCTTTCAGAGAGCTGCTCCTTCATCAAGTGAATTATGAAGGGGCAGCACTCCAAAAGCTTGCAATTTCAAATAAATCTTGTTGGACTATAACCTGGTGTTGTGCGACTTCTGACTTTGCCCACCCCAGTCCAACGCCAGCACCTCCACATCACGTAACCTAGTTATCGCTTTTTTCTAGTCTCCTTAATGTTCTATACACCATTTACTTTCCTACCAGTGTTGGTGTAGGTCTGGCTTTTCTGTTCATTTTTATTTTGCATGGGAACTCACTGGGCAAAAAAAAACCCACAGCCGCTGTGTTTCCAAGGAAGGTTCCATTTTGAAGTGCTTTGGAAGGACCTAAGCCCACGAGAGGCGCTATGGAAATGCAAACCTTCTTCTCAAACAGGAAAAAAAAAGTATAAAAAAATTCCAGTCATAACAAACTCCAGACTGTTAAAAATCACTGCGTTCACTGGAGCACGACACCCATACGGCTGTGTCAGCATTACGCTTTCTTTCACAACGCTGGAGAAAGATTTGTGTCAGCCATGACTGATGAACCTGGGCCTAACCTTTCCTGGCAGAGGGCTCAGTTCAGAAAAGGGAGGAATAGCCATCTCCAGGCTTGATGCCTGATGGCTCATGACAGCAGTGGATTCAGTGATTATCCCCACTGAAAGGAGGGGGGAACATTCCAATCCTCAAGGCCATTGTCATGAGCCACCACTGTTTGCTTTCACCAAGACAATTAAATTTAGAGTAAAGCTGTTCGAACTTGCATCCAGCACGACAGAGACTTCCGATCACAGGGTGCACGTGTCTGTCCGGCCACTACGCCAGCCGTGTCATTCAACAGAAGTGAAATGTTGAACAGGGACCACAGCAGGAAATGTTGCTATCGGAAACGGCAACAAATCCATTGGGTTTCAGTCAACTATGTTATTGTTTAATGGTTTCTAAAATATAGGTGCACAAAGCTGTATTCATTTCTTTTTACCGTGGTAAAACTCTGGAATACTTCAGAAAGCTTGAACTAGAAAGAAGATGAGCCAAAGAAGGCAACAACATTTTGGTCACGCACACACGGGCCCTAAAGAGATATTAAAGGAAGGGAGAAAGAGGTAGGGTGGTTACTGTAGGAACATAGAAGGGTTGCTGAGGTACTGAAGGCTATGGGCCAAGCACTGTGGAAAACAGGATTAAAATATAGTTAGGTGGTGGATTTTGACTAGGACAGATGGATGGGTGGAAGGATCTGCCTCTGTGTGGTAGATCTCTACGATTCTAACTGCGATTAATAGCACTGAAAGAGGCCATTGTGTTGAAACCATTTGAAAGGGATTTACCTGGCTAATCCCAGCTTCTAGATCTTTCTTCATAGCCCCATGGATTTCAGACAAGGAGTTACAGAATCCTGTCACTATAAATTAAAATCCTTGCAATAATTACTTTACAATTCCCCCCCCCCCCCCCCCCGGTTTAATGACCCCCGATAATGGAAATAGGTCCTCCCCATCCTCAAATACAGACCCCCCTAGTCTCTATTCCAACATCAACAAAAGACAATCTGCCAGTGATGGTCCAGGAAGTGCAGGGATTCAGATTCAGAGGGGCACAGAGATTAAAGGAAAGTTGTAGGGCTGAAATCACAGAAGTGTTACAGTGGAGCAAAAGGCCACTCAGTCCATTGCTTCTGTAGCAGCCCTCTGAGTATTTTGATTTGCTGCAAAAATCCAGCCTTTGCCCTGTAACTCTGCACATCAGATGGTTATTCAAACGGATGCAATGCTGTCTTGAAAGCTCAACTGAACCTGCCTCCACCCGACCTACTTACTGTGTGTAAAAGGTTACAGGGATAGGAAAGGAGCAAGAGATCAATAATTTCAACGATTTTAAATTGGAATTGTTGGTGGATTGGGAGACAACTTGGTCACAAAACCCAGGGTTGGGGGGAGTTGGATCCTGGTATGGATTGAGATACCAAGCAGCAGGGCCTGGAGTACAGTGGAATCATTGAAACTGAATAGGCCCAAATTGTGGTTGAGCTACTGCACTCATTTATCTATAGCGTATATGCACATCAACAGGTAAGATTACATATACTGTGGGTTTCTTTTCTCTGATATAGAGAAAATGCTTATTCCAAAGGCAGATATTTGGTTCATGGCAGTTTTTGCCTATTTCTCTAGCCTCTGACATTTTTCTACATTTCTAATAATTTCCTTCAATCTTTAGGCCATCACACATTGATATTCTCTTCCTCTTTTCTCAAAGTTTTCCCTCAATAGCATCTCTTACAAATCCACGTCCTCTTGGAATGTACCTGACCTAGACTGTTTGGCTTCTTCTGATTATTTCCCCAAACTGTCTTTGTTCATTAGCTTCCTACAGCCCCTCATCATTCATTAATTTCTCTGTTGAGGAGATCCTTTCTGATCTTCACCAAACCCAAGTTACAAAGCTATAGATCTTCTAAAAATCAAAATTTCACAGGAAGGCCAGGGTTAAGGAGGGAGATAAGCAAGAGAATGGCATTAGGCTATAATCAGATCATCCACTGAGGTAACAGTGGTTGAAGGACCTGAACTTAAGGGAATTTATATTTGCCAGGAATTGGTGGAGGAGACTGTTAGGTCTGAAGGTTGATAAGTCCCCGGAGCGTGATGGTCTACATCCCAGGGTACTGAAGGTGGTGGCTCGAGAACTCGTGGATGCATTGGTGATTATTTTCCAGAGTTCAATAAATTCGGGATCAGTTCCTGCGGCTTGGAGGGTGGCTAATGTTGTACCACTTTTTAAGAAAGGTGGGAGAGAGAAAGCAGGAAATTATAGACCAGTTAGTCTGACCTCACTGGTGGGAAAGATGGAGTCTATTATAAAGGATGAAATTACGACACATCTGGATAGCAGTAACAGGATAGGTCAGAGTCAGCATGGATTTAATGAAGGGGAAATCATGCTTGACTAATCTTCTTGAATTTTTTGAGGATGTAACTCTGAAGATGGACGGGGGAGATCCAGTAGGTGTAGTGTACCTGGACTTTCAGAAAGCTTTTGATAATGTCCCACACAGGAGGTTAGTGAGTAAAATTAGGGCGCATGGTATTGGGGGCAAAGTACTAACTGGGATTGAAAGTTGGTTGGCTGACAGGAAACAAAGAGTAGTGATAAACAGCTCCATTTCAGAATGGCAGGCAGTGACCAGTGGGGTACCAGGGATCAGTACTGGGACCGCAGCTTTTTACAATATATATTCATGATATAGAAGATGGCATTAGTAATAACATTAGCAAATTTGCTGACGATACTAAACTGGATGGCAGGGTGAAATGCGAGAAGGATGTTAGGAGATTACAGGGTGACCTGGAGATTACAGGGTGAGTGGTCAGATGCATGGCAGATGCAGTTTAATGTGGATAAATGTATGGTTATCCACTTTGGTGGCAAGAACAGGAAGGCAGATTACTACCTAAATTGATTCCATTTAGGTAAAGGGGCAGTACAGAGAGATCTGGGTGTTATTGTACACCAGTCATTGAAGGTAAGCATGCAGGTACAGCAGGTAGTGAAGAAGGCTAATAGCATGCTGGCCTTCATAATAGAGGGATTGAGTATAGAAGCAAAGAGGTTCTTCTACAACTGTACAAGGCCCTGGTGAGACCACACCTGGAATATTATGTGCAGTCCTGGTCTCCAAATTTGAGGAAAGACATTCTGGCTATTGACGGATTGCAGGGTAGGTTCCAGGTAGGTTCCTGGAATGGCGGGACTACCTCACGCTGAAAGACTGGAGCGACTGGGCTTGTATACCCTTGAGTTTAGAAGACTGAGAGGGGATCTAATTGAGATATAAGATTATTAAAGGATTGGACACTCTGGAGGCAGGAAACATGTTTCCGCCGATGGGTGAGTGCCAAACCGGAGGACACAACTTAAAAATACGGGTAGACCACATAGGACAGAGATAAGGAGAAACTTCTTCACCCAGAGAGTGGTGGCTGTGTGGAATGCTCTGTCCCAGAGGGCAGTGGAGGCCCAGTCTCTGGATTAATTTAAGAGTTGGATAGTGGAATCAAGGGTTATGGAGATAAGGCAGGAACAGGATACTGATTTAAGGATGATCAGCCATGATCACACTGAATGGTGGTACAGGCTCGAAGGGCAGAATGGCTTACTCCTGCACCTATTATCTATTCAGTGGTGAAGCAGACTCAATGAGCTGAATGGCCTCTTGCTAATAATATCATGATACTGTTTGGTTCCTTGGGTGTCCATAACACAACCACAACCATTATATACTTATAACCCACACTGATGGGGGTCATCTTTCAATGATCATGTCAACAATTACAGACACTTAGCGAATTACACACAAGCCAACCACAAGCACTTTAAGCTAAACACCAACTCGACAGTATTTTACAAGCAGGTTAAAGAAACAGAATCAGACATTTCTATTGGCACTTGGAGAGCAATCATCAACAAATGAAGACATTTGGAAAGTGGCTCGTTGACAAAAAATCTGTCAGAAGGTGAGAGGTACATAAACATCCAAAAAGGTATTAACATTTAAAGCAAGTTGTTGTTTGCTGGGACTTGCCAGTTATGGCATCGTTTCTTAGAGAGACAGATATACAGCACCAAAACAGATCCTTCGTTGCAACTTGTGGGTACTGCAGATGCTGGAGATTAGTGCGGTGCTGAAAAAGTATAGCAGGTCAGGCAGCATCCGAGGAACAAGAAAATAGACATTCCTGAAGGGCTTTTGCCCGAAACATCGATTTGCCTGCTGCTTGGATGCTGCCTGACCTGCTGTGCTTTTCCAGCACTACTAATCTTGACTTCGTTCCAACTTATCTGGTCAGCATGGACATGCTAAATTAATCTGGTGCCATTTGCCATGTATGCAAACTGTAGTAGTGAACCTGCAGCCTATTGTTCCAAAGAATGAGACAAGTATTATTTAGTTTTATTTATAGACAAGTAGTTTTATTTTTTATATTCTATTCTGACTCTAGTACAGCCAAACAGCAGCCTTTTAACTATGAACTTAGCTTTCCAGCTGCAATTTAGTTCAAACCATAAACAAATGCTGGCTGTCACAATCATTTAAAAATAAAAATCAGTGCTGCTTTCACCACTCAACTTGGTAAATACAAGTTTACTGAACTAAGAGAAAACAACCTTTTTCCAAATCTGCAAAGAATTGAACTCCCAGATTTTAATTTTCTCTACATCCAGTAAATTGCAGAAATCCATTCTTTTCATGTTTTTTTTTCGGGGATGGGGGATGGGTAACGTCTGTGGTTATAGTGATGGACTGTATCTAGTCCACCAGTAAAAATCACCAATGAGAAAAGATGTAGCGACAGGTTTATAGATAAAACACCAGGCCACTATTAGAACCAAAGCTGCAGAGAAATTCTATTTGGAATATACCTGACCTAACTATAGAGAATAAGTTATATTACATTTTGCTTGTACAGATCATTGGGCTAATGCTCCTAGTAAACTTCCACACAACAGCCAACACTTTCACCTAGGTCTAAAAATCAGGCAGGGCCAAAACAAAATGTTGTAACAATTCCTACCAGCAACAAATTACTACATTTTACAATATCATAGTTTCAACAACAAGTTATTTGCATTCCACAGGTTTTGTTTTGTGAAATATGGGGCTTACAGCATGTCAAATCAAAACTTGGAATGTGGGGGTGATTGGGGAAATAGAAAGGAGTGGGGAGGGTGAAAAAGATGGGTTGAGGAGGAAGGGCAGAGTGGAGAATGAGGTGAGAGCATGGGGAGGACAACAAGTGGCCATCTAGGAAAGGGTAGAAGTGAGAGAATGGGAGGACAGAAATATCAAGAATAGAGAGGGGAGGAGTGGAGGGAAAGAGAATAGGGGAAATGGGGTGAGTCAGTTATCACAGGAGGAGGAGTAGAGGAAGATGGAAAACTATCCAGTCTCCATGCTTCCTTTTGGTCCACTCACTCTCAATAACTCCCCTTAAAGATATGGGCATTTATCAAATCAGCTGGTCAAAATATCAACCTGTGTAGAGATTCCAGGACAAGTTGGTTGGTTGCTTAGACATGGAAAAATAGCTATAGCACAGAGGTTTCATTGAGAAAGATGAAATAATGACCATCTTCCTTTTCCTCCACAAACCCTTTCATCCCCATCTCAGAAGCAGAGGCCTTGGTGCACCAATTTGATTTTTTTCCCCTCTCTTCACCTACCCTGAGCCTGATCAATGACCTGAAAGCAAAACAGAAAAAGAATCAGTTGGGAGGGAAAGCATTTTCCAACAAACCACACACCAGGATACCTTGTAAGTAATTCAATCCATACCAGGAAAAGAATGAATCAAATGAATAAGCTTTCAAAATTAGCTTGGACAGCTCGCTGGGAGATCAGAACAAAATCTGTAAGGAGTCAGATTAACCTGTACGATATTGACTTACTATTCGCTCCTGCACAACATGCTGCCTATGAAGTCAGCCCTTCAAGGAGTTATATAGTTCTGCACAGTTAATACCCTCCAAGGACAAAAACAGATGTAAAAGGAAAAATAACAGTTGATCGATTGTTAGCAGAATAATCATAGTGGTAATTCTAACACTTGTGGACAAAATGAATTTCCTGCTTTCTTGTAAACTCCTTCAGATCAAATGAGAAACAAAACTGCACATGGATAAGTTACAGTCATGTATATCCTGTTGTGGACACCTGCCTAAGTTCTGTATAAAACCACCAGTTTAGTCATCAGTCAAAGTGCCATAACTACAAGGGTTACTACATCCTCTCTGGATTTATAATAGGACAGCACACAAGTGCCCACTTGTATTATGGCACATTAATGGGCTACGAGCACAAGATGTACTCAAAACAGCGAGGTTTAACAAGCACCTGTTCCAGAAGCTCAGTTTTGTCAGAAGCAGGGAGCTTTGTAACCTTCAAAAACCATCTATTCCTGATTAATTAGATTTACTGACGTTACAATCCGCTGGCCTTTTGTGGCAATGCTAATTACACTCTGAATCAATTACACTAACTTCATTTAGTGTACTCTACCAGAGATTGAGACAACAACAGAACATGTAGCTTTAGAAATTAAAATAGTTAGAAACTTAGTCAGATGTACAGCATGGAAACAGACCCTTCGGTCCAGCTTTTCCATGCCAACCAGATATCCCAAGTTAATCCAAGTCCTATTTGCCAGCACTTGACCCTTGATCGCTTTAAACCCTTCCTATTCGTATACCCATCCAAATGCTTTAATTGTACTCCACCACTTCCTCTGGCAGCTCATTCCATACACTTACTACCCTGTGTGAAAACATTGCCCCTTCAGTCCCTTTTAAAATCTTTCCCCTCTCACCTTAAACCTGTCATCTAGTTTTGGACTCGCCATCCCATGGAAAAGACTTTGTCTATTTACCCTCTCCCTGCCCCTCACGATTTTTTAAACATCTAAGGCCACCCCTCAGCCTCTGACACTCCAGGGAAAATAGCCCCAGCCTGTTCAGCTCAAACCCTCCAACCCTGGCAACATCCTTTTCTGAACCCTTTCAAGTTTCACAACCTCCTTCCGATAGGAGGGAGACCAGAATTGCACGCAGCATTCCAACAGGGATCTAACCAATGTCCCATACAACCGCATGACCTCCCAACTCCGATAGATGATCCTCACTTTCTCCCAACTGCTATACTCAATGCATTGACCGATAGAGGTAAGCATACCAAACACCTTCACTATCCTATCTACCTGGGACTCCACTTGCAAGGAAGTATGAATTAGACCTTTTGGAGTGCAAGTTCAGAAGAAGCAGAACACAAAACAATGAAAGAGAGCGCTTTAGGGTGTAGGTTTGCTTGCGGAGCTGTATGTTTGATATCCAGACGTTTCATTACCTGGCTAGGTAACATCATACTATAGCGACCTCCAAGTGAAGCGAAGCTGTTTTTGCCTGCATTCTATTTATATCTTGCTCCTGGATGGGGTTCCTGGGGTTTGTGGTGATGTCATTTCCTGTTCGTTTTCTGAGGGGTTGATGGATGGCATCTAGAGCTATGCGTTTGTTTATGGCGTTGTGGTTGGAGTGCCAGGCCTCTAGGAATTCTCTGGCATGTCTTTGCTTAGCCTGTCCCAGGATAGATGTGTTGTCCCAGTCACAATTCCGGACAATTAAACAAGACGGAATTCCAGAAAATGAAACCCAACGGGACCAACACCCCACGATTCTACGGTCTACCAAAAATCCATAAACCAGGAGCCCCCCTCAGACCCATAGTCTCACTACCCGGAACACCAACTTACAGACTGGCCAAAGAACTACACGCAAGACTGAAATACCTAG
>NC_057734.1:3780125-3812627 GCF_004010195.1 Chiloscyllium plagiosum | reverse complement strand
GCCAAGCAGGCTAAGATAAAAGGTAGGGAGGAGGGACTTGGGGGAGGGGCATTGAGAATGCGATAGGTGGAAGGAGGTGAAGGTGAGGGTGATAGACCTGAGATAGGGTGGGGGCGGAGAGGTCGGGAAGAAGATTGCAGCTCAAGAAGGCGGTGCTGAGTCCGAGGGTTGGGACTGAGAAAAAGGTGGGAGGGGAAGTGAGGAAGCTGGAGAAATCTGTATTCATCCCTTGTGGTTGGAGGGTTCCTAGGCGGAAGATGAGTTGCTCTTCCGCCAGGCGTCGCGTTGCCATGGTCTAGTGATGGAGGAGGCCAAGGGCCTGCATGTCCTTGGTGGAGTGGGAGGGGGAGTTAGTGTTCAGCCACGGGGCGGTGCTCCTCCGCCCTTGAACCCCGCCCCTCCAATCGCCACCAGGACAGAACCCCACTAGTCCTCACTTACCACTCCACCAACCTCCAGATACATCGTATCATCCATCGTCATTTCCGCCACTTCCAAACGAACCCCAAAGATATATTTCCCTCCCCACCCCTATCAGCGTTCCAGAAAGACCACTCCCTCCACGACTCCCTTGTCAGATCCACACCCCTCCACCAACCCAACCTCCACTCCCGGCACCTTCCCCTGCAACCGCAAAAAATGTAAAACTTGCGCCCACACCTCCCCCCCTCACTTCTCTCCAAGGGATCCTTCAATATTCATCAGAAATTCTCACCTGCACCTCCACACACCATTTACTGCATCTGCTGCACCTGATGTGGCCTCCTGTACATTGGGGAGACAGGCCGCCTACTTGCGGAACGTTTCAGAGAACACCTCTGGGACACCCGACGTGGCAACACGACGCCTGGCGGAAGAGCGACTCATCTTTCGCCTAGGAACCCTCCAACCACAAGGGACGAATACAGATTTCTCCAGCTTCCTCATTTCTACTCCCCACATCTTTTCTCAGTCCCAACCCTCAGACTCAACACCACCTTCTTGAGCTGCAATCTTCTTCCCGACCTCTCTGCCCCCACCCCCTCTCAGGCCTATCACCCTCACCTTAACCTCCTTCCACCTATTGCATTTCCAATGCCCCTCCCCCAAGTCCCTCCTCCCTACCTTTTATCTTAGCCTGCTTGGCACACCCTCATTCCTGAAGGGTGTATGCCCAAAATGTCGATTCTCCTTTGATGCTGCCTGACCGGCTGCGCTTTTCCAGCAACATATTAAGCTCTGATCCCCAGCATCTGCAGTCCTCACTTTCTCCACAGGCTAAGCAAAGACATGCCAGAGAATTCCTAGAGGTCTGGCACTCCAAACGCCATAAACAAACGCATAGATCTAGATACCATCTATCAACCCCTCAGAAAATGAACAGGAAATGACATCACCACAAACCCCAGGAACCCCATTCAGGAGAAAGATGTAAGATGTAAATAGAAAGCAGGAGAAGACAGCTTCACTTCACTTGGAGGTTGCCACTGATGTTACCTAGCCAGGTAATGAAACGTCTGGATATCAAACCTACAGCTCAGCGAGTAAACCTACACCCTAAACCTCAACCTGAGCTACAAACTTTCACAAATCTTGCAGAAAGAATGAGCACTACAAATTAATTGAAGATCCACTTTGCTAAGTTCTTCAAAGAAAAGCCTGCAAAAATACTTTTATTTAATACAATTTGCTTTTCTGGAGCATGATAATTTTCAGAGCAAACAAATGTTATGTTCAATATTATACAATAGTAAGCAGCTGTATAGATCTGGATTAGCCTAAGCTTAAATCAGCTTGTGAGTACTCAGGTTTTCCTTCTCTTGTTCTGCCAGAGGACATTTTGAAGCAGGACCCACAAACATTTAAATTCCTGCAGTAAATCAGAGACTGTAAAGTCCACCCAGTTAACTGAAAAGCATTTTGCTCACCAGTCCTGTTTTTCAACTCTCAAATGGCTCATGGCCCAGGGGAGGGTAATGAAAACAATTCAAAGATCCGAAGCTTTCTTTGAAAGTGATATAAAAGGTGTGCGTGTATGGTATCTTTGAGAGTTAAAAGCAACAGAACTATCTGACAGAACCAAGTTTTTAAAAAAATATATAATGTAACATTTGGTCAAACAACTTGATTAGTTGGTTGCCTAGAAACAACAAGCCAGATTCAAATTAGGCCAATCAGTTTAAATTAGGCCAACCCCCAAAAATACCAAACTCCAATCCAGTTTGGTTTCACTATATTGACAATCTTAAAAGCCAAAGACACGATCTGTTGCTTTTTGTGGGGGGGGTAATAAGACCAGGGAAAACTGAACAGTTGGAGGAGAACTGCCGAGCCATCAGCATGTAAAAAGACTGCCTGAAAAATAGCTCTCTTAAAAAAAGGTACCTTTATTGATCAGTAACCACTGAAGCAGAATCCGTAAGTAAAGACAGGAATTCAGCGAAAACTGGAAGCTGCTTGGTTGAGATAAGTAGTTTTGTTTTGTAAATCTTACTCAGGGATTTTATCAGAGTAGTATTGTAAGGGGAAAGTAAAATATAGATTAGAGGGAGGCATTGTAAAAAGTTGTTAATTATTCTGTTATACTTTAAGAAATAAAGTTGTTAATTTGTACTTTAACTCGTTCTTGGCCTATTGAATTTACACATTACTGCATGGAATAAACCTTTTCTGGATTGCTAGTTTTAAATTAGCAAAGGGGTTTACCCCATGTTGTAACAGAAAGTCTATGGCTATTCAAAATGGCAACCAGTCATTCATCAGGTTCCGAGGGAGGGCATGGAAAGTTTTTGAACCAGCAACAGCAAAAGGAACTGCAATATATTGAAGTCAGGATGGTGAGCAACTCGGAGGGGAGCATGTAGGTGGTGGTGTTCTCCTGCATCTGGTGCCCTTGCCCTTGGAGGTTGAAGTGGTTATGGGTTTGGAAGGTGATGTCTAAAGGATCTTTGGTAAATTTCTTAAACTTGGGCCTCCTAGCTCAGAAATAAGGCATACCACTGCACCAAAGCTCTCATGAGCAATACCGATACCCAACTGAAATTAAAAATAAGTGAGCCAAAAGGCACATATAACAGAGCATTCCAGATCTGACTGACTACGTGGTCTAGGAGTACCAACCACAGTACTGCTGAACCCAGAGATTTCTGAGAACGGACCCCACACACAAAGAAAAAGTCTAGGCCGACACTTCAGTGAAGTATCTAATGGAGGAGTGTTGCACTGTGGAATAGTACCACTACATGGGCAAGTTCCCCTCCAAGCCACACATCACCTGGTTTCAGAAATAGACAGTCATAGCTGGGTCAGTCAAAAACCTAGCACCTTTGCACTAAGAGTACAGAGTGAAACCCACACCAAATGGTCTATAGCAGGCAGCTTAGCACAAGAGCAACCAGGGATGGGCAATAAATACCAGCCCAGTCAGCAACACACTTTCCATGAATAACATTTTCTAGAGACATTGGACAGAGGACCCCAACTCCCCATGGTCCTATTTTAAACAGGATTAAGTACACCATCCTTACTGCCTCCATCAATACTTACTTCAATGAAGTCAAGGAGATTAGCTAGTCATCATATTGCTATTCAGGGGAGCTTCCTATACACAAATTAGCTGCCTTTCATTGTGTAAATCCCTTTGAGATATCCTGGAGGTTGTAAAAAGTACTACACAAGGGATATGATTGCCTAGTACTTAGTGATCTAATAATCTAGAGGCTTGAACTAACTACTGAGACATTCTTTGAAATCCCATGACACTCCTTAAACCTAGATCAACCAGTCTCTGAGTAGTGGTAACCATGGAAGCATTGCACTGCATCTTTACTTACATCCTTTAGGGGGAAAGCAGCTCTTTGGTTTAGCCACCCTCTAACAGCTGTATTTAAGACCACACTACGATTTTCGGCAGAGCACAGAACAAAATGTTTCATGGAATAAGTAATTCTGCATTATTCACTCAGGACTCAGCTTCTGTAGGAGGGGAGGATGAAAAAAAAAGTAAATTGACCTAACAAAAACCTGGTGATATTGTTAGTATGTACATAGTTACCAAACAGATTTTGTAAAGCTGATTTCCATATACAACAGCTGCATTCTTAGTTAAACTAAAGAAGAAAACCAGGTGTACTTTTTAAAAAAAGTCTTCTAGGATGTCACCCACAGAGGGGACCAATTTTATGCAGAAGGAATAGCATTAGTCAGGAATGCATGTTTTTTAAGGCCACTTTAAACAGTAGGATATAACATACATGCAGATGGAAAGCACTCCAATAGCTGATAGCGGTTCCACATTGATCAATGGAGTTTGGCCATTGATTATCCAAGCTATCTTCACAGATCAATCTCAGTCTTAAAAAAAACGAAACAAATCCAAACTTCTGTACGGGAAAGAAAACTCCAGTTTCATTCATTTCCTCTTACCAGATTACATGCATTAGAGGTTTTATGGTTTTATGACAAAGAGTCAGATCATTTCTAACTAAAAAAGTCCAAAAATCGTAAAGACAGTTGAAGCTTAAAGCTCAAAATACAAATATTTCCAGCCCAATAACAAATCAAATACATTTTATTAGTTTACTCTTCCAAGTATTTTTACAGTTAAAGCAGAATCACATTATAGGGTTTCTGGTCAAAATTTATAATTTCCATGCCCCTTGTAAATGTTAGTACAACCTATTCCACATAGGCTAGTTAGTACTTTTGGTGTATTAAAACTTTTCAGAAGGCACTCGATAAATTGCATACAGCATTTCTATCTAAACATGTTAAGTAATACCAGAATGGCACCATTTCCAGATTTACAAAAATGCTGCACTCTTATTTATCTAAACAATGTGTTCAAATGTATTAGTCTCCATGTGGAGTAAAAGCTGCCACAGGCTAATATAGGTCAAATATCTATACAAAGTCTTTCTGACATATGAAAGAAACTAAGGCAGCAGCAAGGTTTCAAAATACTTCAGGTATTGTAACATGTTCCCCTTCAAGTTGGATTGAGCAGCAAGTACTTTCAATCTCTCAAAGTATACACAACTTACTTTCTGGAAGTTTAAAATTCAGACACCTGCTGATTACACACCATGTACTAGTGGTGCCAGAGGACTATAGTAATGTGCAGCTAATTGTGATTCATTTTTTGAAATGAGCGCAGGAAAACTTCAATTTGTTTCTCTGATTCTCAAATTCACAATTTAATGCACATTTGGAGGAAAAATGTCCACAATGAAGAGTAAAGATAATAATCTGGCTATGCAAACTTACAAAATAACCAAATTACATGTACACAATGGCACAATTACAGAATGAGTAATTAACATTCCATTTTTAGCAATTATTCAACAAGCATCGATTCAACATTTGCATACAAAGTCATTTGTAGTGCATAACTTCATTGCTGAAGACACATTGTCACAGGCTTTCATCTTGCACTCACCAGAATGGTTTGCAAGAATACCAATTCAAAGAGGCAATGAATGCTTATACTTGAGGAGAGGAGCTGATTAGTTGGTAAGTGGATGTTGGTAAAGATACTGCCATGGAGAATGCACACATTAATGACGATAACCAGTTAATTACCTGGCTTGTAACAAAACCTTAATCATTAATTGACATGTTAGCAAGTTGTCCACTCACCAACTAATCAGCTCCTCTCAAATATTGATTGGCTCCTTGCCAACTGTTCTGGAAGTGCAAAATGTCATTAAGCAATAAAGTCTGCACACTGGATATTCACATTCAATTGTAGCCAACATTTTTAATGTTTCACATTTCAAGTCCATTACAACAAAATTAGCTTTTATGCTCAGTTACTGCATCCAAAATGAAGTTGCAATAGCTACAAACCCATATATTGCACAATTTGAAGTAATAGTGGGGAGGTTCTTGAAATAGAAATCAAACTTTAGTTTGAGACACAATTTGACGCAAAGTTGCATATTTCATTCCAAATGTTCCACCATTGACAAAAAAACCAGTGAAGTTTAAAAAAGTTGGATTCTTTAAATATAGTCGAATTAATTGCTCATTCTTCTTTGAATGCAAATCTGATGTACATCTTAAGAACAGGTGCTTTCTATAGATTATTCCTCAGAACCTTTGAAAAACTCAGTTGCTGAATGTGTCTAGCAGTAACCTACCACATTCCCCATAATTTGGGAGGGTGTCCAGATGGGCTCATTTACTAATTTGGACTTAACAGCATCAAGAGAGAAATTTGCAACCTTCAAGATAGGCTGTTCTTTGATCTCTTCACCCAACCCTGACCTGACTTACAAAAGGTTAATGGGTAAAAAAGGCAGGCGCAATGTGTTTGCACAAACTTAGTTTGAAGGACAGTAAATAAACTGGTTTTGACAGACATACTGCAGAGTCTCAAGAACAAAAATTTTGATCCTGGTGGCCTCAGTCAACTGTTCCCACTCACTTCATACTTCATTCATCAAAACACAAACCTTGAGGGAAAAAACAGCCTTGCAATAAAAAAAAACAAAGCTGTGTGAAGATCCTTGAATTTCTCAGCAGGCAGACAACTTGGCACCATAACTAGACAAAAGGAGCAGTCTGATGGTTATAACTAATAGGGGGTCAGATTCATGGAATTTCCAAGTGCTGCATCTTCTCTGTCGGATGTTTAGAGAACAGCATGTGTTTATATTAGGACTACCAAGTTCACAATCTCAATTAATCAGCTCTTTCAATTGCACCTTAGAAACAAGAAATCCAAAGGCAAGAAACAAGACAAAGAAACACTAATAAAAAGTGACTTGGACACAATGCATCTCTCAGCTCATTGACAAACAGTGAGGAGTGAAGGAGGAAGTACATTCTGCAGAATAATTTAACACTATAGTAGTGAATGAATGAAGACATGAGTAAACTCATTTACCAATGTGACAACTCAATCAAGTTATTACCAAATTTGCTTAAAATCTATTATTTTCAAATCACTTTTTAAAAAGACGACAATTCCCCAGACATTTGCTTGACAATCAGCTAATGGCGGTTCTCAAGGATTCTTCTAGCCCAAATGCCCTAAATACATCACAAGCATAACAGGATTAAATTAACAGCTAATAGGCCTGCTCTATAGAGAGCTCCTCCAGTAGTGCCAAAGTACATTGACCATGAAGTTTTGTTGAATACTCAAGTGTTTACATATGCTACAAATTGAATTCCAAGAGAACAAAAGACTGCTCATTAAAAAAAACAGCCCTTCCAAAAGAGGTTGTTTCCCTTGATGCAAAAATTCAAAGGGCACGTTTTGATACAGATAACTGACTGGTGGAAACATTTATTGTTGATACATATATTCATCTTGGTAAGAGGTTGATACATTGCTGACCTGATGCTAGTCACAAATGACCAAATACATCTCTCCAAGCATCTTCAAAGTGAAACCACAGACTAGGCAAGAATGAATGGGGGCATCCTGAATTGTAAGTCAGCAGGCAAAATGTAAACCAGCTAAAGCTGACTCATCAGATCATAGTACAGAACTGGAGTCTAATGTTTAATAATTCTTCAGTGATTTCACACAGGCCAGTTTTACTGGCTCCCTATTCCATCAAAGCTACCAGTAACAAGAAAGTGCATCCAGGTTTTGCATTAGTAGTGACACACAAATTTTAAATCTTGGACAATATTTGCCACCTGTCCAAAGTGGCACAGATCATTATCATTCACATTAGAAGAGTGTGCACGTAAAATTGCTGTACAACTTCAGATCCTTTCTGCATTGCATATCAATTAGTATTGGTAACAGACACCCAACATACATAATCAAAAATTCAGATGCCATTGCTATACATTCAGAAATACATTGTCAAGAATCAAGTCAATTTCTTGGTTGGGGGGTAAAGGTGTATCAAGTTGTTTTCTTTAAAACCCACTCATGAAAACATCTGAATAGAGTTATTTCTGCAAGGTCAGCTATTTTCAGAAGGATTTTAAAATAACGTGAAATCCCAAGCAACATTTTACAGTTTACGAATCTGTCGATCAGTTGCGATAATCTTAGAGTCCAGGCGCTCTGTCTTGGTCGTCAACCGGTCAATGATCTGATCCTGGTCATCAATTTCTGATTGCAGGCCAATTGCCAGCCCCCTCAGACGGCCAAGGCCAGAGGAGAGCTCATCTGTGATTACAGAGAAGAAACAGAAGGAACCATGACTCATGCTTAGATAACTAGAAAGGCCACTATAGAAGCTTTCACAATCGTAAGACATCTTGTACATAGTTATATGTTGATTAAAGTACTTCTGAACAATAGTCACTATTGTTAAAGTCAGGAAATGTGCACACAGGAAGCTCATACAGACCACATGTGAATGACCAAGTCATTTGTTTAGTTTAGATGACCTACAGTATGGAAACAGGCCCTTCAGCCCAACAAGTCCACACCGACCCTCTGAAGAGTAACCCACCCAAACCCATTTCCCTCTGACTAATGCACCTAACACTATGGGCAATTTAGCATGGCCAATTCACCTGACCTGCACATTTCTGGACTGTGGGAGGAAACCAGAGCACCTGGAGGAAACACACGCAGACACAGAGAATGTGGAAACTCCATACAGACTGTCACGAGAGGCTGGAATTGAATCTGGGACCCTAGTGCTGTGAGGCAGCAGTGCGAACCACTGAGCCACCGTGCTCTTTTCCTGTTGATTCCGGGATATACATGCTCATCAGTAAGGATAACTTCCTACTCTTCTTCAAAACAGTACAGGCAGCTGCGATTCAACTGCTTACTCAAAAGATGGTACCCTCTGGCGATGGCAACACTCCTTCAGTACCGCATTGGAATGCCAGCCTAACGCCCTGCATTCAAACTCTTGCAATGGGACTTGAAACCACAAAATTGCTACCTCATAATTCCCTACTGAAGTATTCCTGACTGCAAAAGGGAAAGGTGATCTTGGAGGAAGTATATATGACAAAATTCACTTAAAATAGAAATTAGAATGCAACATGAATGCAAAAGAAATACAAGCTACCCATTACAGTTACAAGTGGTATGCTTGAACCATTAATATAAATTTGAACTAGAATTTACAAAGAACCTTATCATTTGAATTATTTATTACTTTTGAGCACAGCAATTTGTAGTAGGAAATGCTTTATTGATTGGCAAAATAAAATTGACAAGTTCATGTACTTGGAGGGACCAGAAGACAAGACATTTGTTACTGGCAATTAAACATGTGACACCACCCCCCCCCCCCTGGACACTTTGCCACAACAGCAGGACAGAGACTGGAAGCTCAGGAAGGGCAAAGGAGGGAGGGCCACTGGAGATTTTGTGTACCAGAAAGTGCTGCTGCTGTCAGATTAAAGATCTTCAAACGTGCAACAATTGATCCTTCATGCAGTGGGTTATTGTATCTGTTGCAGGGAATACACTTGTTTAGAGGTTTTGTTTGGGTAGGGGTGATGGTGGTGTTGGACACAGTACTTGAATAAAAAAAGCTATAGAGACTTTAGACCAGTTGCTGATAGATCTGCTGAGTAACAACAGGTCATTCGTGGCATTAAAGATGGCTGATCATTGAAAGACCAAGCCATAAAGGAGGCACTATTTGTGCCTCAAAACTATAAAAATCTCCAGGAGGCAGTGAGACTCAGGATCACATCAGAATTAGATCACAATAGCCTAGTGCTTTAGTTCCATTTACCTAATAAAATATTGTAACTTCCGAGGTTTCAATGGGAAATGTCAGAGGGATGTTCAACATGAAAACAGACCCTTCAGTCCAAGTCATCCAAATCCGATATCCTTAATTAGTCTAGTCTTATGTGCCCGCATTTGGTCCATATCCCTCAAAACCCTTCCTATTCTTCATTTATCCATCCAAATGTTGCAATTATATCAGCCTCCACCACTTCCTCCAGCAGCTCATTCCATACACTCACCACCCTCTGTGTAAAAGTTGCCCTCAGGTCTCTTTCAAAGTTCTCCCCTCTGACCTTAAACCTATGCCCTCTAGTTTTGGATTCCCTCACCCTGGGGAAAAGGACCTTGGCTATTCACCCTACCCATGCCCCTCATGACTTTATAAACCTCTAACATCAATACTCTGCCTCCTACCCTCCAGAGAAAATAACCCCAGCCTATTCAGCCTCTCCCTACTGCTCAAACCCCAGCAACATGCTTGTAAATCTTTTCTGAACCTTTTCAAGTTTGACATCTTTCCTATATCAGGGAGACCAGAATTAATGCAGTACCTGTCCAATATCAGTCGAATGACATTTTCTTGAGGTGTGGATGGGTGCAAGAAACAAATGCATGGACACACAAGACTAAAATATGACAATGCCTTACCTAGACTGCTATCTATCTGTGCATGATAACTATGAAGAACATTGTTTTTAGAGTAACGGTCATCTTCAAGAGCAGCAGAACTGCTAGCAGCTCCAAAACCTGAAGAGAAAAAAAAAGGAAATTAGCAAAATTCAAACCAGAAGGACTTTTTTCAAAAAATTCAATTTTTAACCCAAGGTATTTTTCCGGATACTTCATTTTTGCACAAAACCTGAAAGGCATCTTGTCAGTAATTTAATAATTTTGCAGTCAATTTAAAAAAGACAGATGATTGCCTTATCGGAGGATAGAAATGCAAATGCAAGAGAAGGGACTCTCTGGCATGTCATATAGCTAGTGCGGCCTAATCTCTGAACACAGAATTCAAAGCACAGGATTGACACACAGCAAGTGGAGTTCCAGTTGAAAGGCATCAGATAAGCCTGGTATTGGAAACAGCAAAAGTAGAGGAAATTCAGCCCATCAAAATCTTTGCAAGAGCAGTTTAGCTAGCCCTACTGCTCAGTCCAAAAACAAACATCAAACTACACGCCATCCAAGGAATCCACAAGCTTGTCTGACTTAGGTGAGTAGATTAGTGACCACTACCATCTAGAAGGACATAAGCAGATACATGGGAACACCGTGTACCACCTGGTTATTTCCTTCCAAGCCACTTCCCATCCTGTCTTGGGTGTTTTGCTGATCTGTGACTGGGTCAAAATCCTGGAATTTCCTCAGGGCATTATGGGTCTACCTACAGCATGTGGACTGCAGCAGTTCAAGGCTACAGCTCACCCCCACCTTCTCACAGACAACTTAGGGTGGGCAATAAGAGGTGACCAACCAGCAATGGCCACGTCCCATGAGTGAATACATTTAAAAAAAAAATACGGTACAATCCAATTGTCAGACCAAGACATTTGGCGCAAAAATCCACCTGCCTCAAGGATCCCAAAGCACAAACGTTCTCAAAGCAGGCAGACCGACTATTAGTTCCCATCATGTGTTAACAGAGGGAAGGCAGTGAAGGTTTTAAGGGAAGGGGAGTTTCTCAAATTGTAAACATATGGGAAATGGTTTCCCTAATTATCAGCACTGGATCATTCAGTGTGGGCACAGGCAACGTGCTTTGAAAGATCATCATTTCCTATTGACAGGAAGAGGATCCTGGTAGTAGCTGCAACAATTTAGAAAAGAAAAAAGGTGAGGAAACAGGAGCAGCTCCAGCGGATAGTGCATTTAATGAAGGAAACAAAACTCTGGCTTTAATACTGGAAGTATAGAACTCTCAAACTGAAGTGAGCTTCTACAGTTTCTGGTCAGGTATGGAGTGAACAACATTGAGCCTTCTGTTACAGTGAGGGTGTAAAAGTCTTAGAAAACCCATCAGGTTGGTTCACATGGATACAATAAGGGATGAAGGCCTGTTGTGTGGTTCACTTAAGTTACAGCTTCCCCCACTACACCCCTTTCCAGCTAAAAACTGACAATATTGGGCAAAGGTGCCTCAGTGATTAGCAGTGCCGCTTCACAGCGTCAGGTACCCAGGTTCAAGTCCAGCCTTGAGTGACTGTGGAGTTTAAACATTCTCCCCATGTCTGTGTTTTTTCTCTGGGTGCTCTGGTTCCTCCCACAGCTCAAAGATGCACAGGTTAGATGGAGTGGCCTTGGGAAAGGCAGGGTTACAGGACTGGGATGGGTCTTCTCTTTGGAGGGTCAATGGGGACTTGGTGGGTCTTAATGGCCTGCTTGGGATTCTTGATGGCAAGTTGTTACGTTAAGTTAGAATGATTTCACTGAGTAAAATTCCAATGAAGAGAAATGAAAAAGATCTTAAAAATTATATTTAATATTAGTAAAGTGGAAACTCATGTGCATCCAAGCCATTGCTGAAGATGAAACAGTAAATAAGAGTGAAAAATCCAAACATGGAGACAAAAATAAAAGCAGGAAAGACTTACAGAAAACAGTTAGTGATTGAAGTGGCCACTCCTACACTACAATATTCTTATGCACATTAACATGAACATTTTAAATTTATGCCAATAATTGAAAGTCACATGGAAGTAATTACAATGCTGTACAAAATCAGAGGACAAGGTGGCAAAGAACATGCATTTGAATTGTGTCTGAGTTGCAAAATCCAGTCAGTAGCCCCAGCTCTGAACAGGAGCACATCACATCTTTGTTGGACTGAGGGCCAAGAGCTGCAATATCCAAAAACAAAAACCTCCACTATTAGAAGTAAAATTCATATTTTTTAAAACAAGTTAGAACGAGATGTTAAATGTCTATTTCTTACAGAAATGTGGCTTAGGAGTTTGACTGTTTCTTTACAAAGTCATGGTTCATTAAAGTTTAGCTCATGATTAGTTTTCTTTGGAACTACTGCATCAATTTTGGTGCTTAAATTATCCTTAAAAAAATAAACCCTTAACCTCAATATGATTTAAATCCTGGCTGGAACTTCACATTCCACAAAATAATTTGTAAACTCTGCAGTCAATGACATCCCACCTGCAATTTACATCTTCCAAAGTTCCCGGTTATAACAAAGCTATGGCTCCTTCAGTACAGCTGCCTTCTGCAGTTTTACCCTAAGAAGCCTGCCTTCATACAGGCCAGGTCAGGCAGCATCCAGGGAACAGGAGATTCGACGTTTCGGGCACAGGCCCTTCTTCAGGAATTCCTGAAGGGCCTGTGCCCGAAACATCGAATCTCCTGTTCCCTGGATGCTGCCTGACCTGCTGTGCTGTTCCAGCAATAAAGTTTCAACTTTGATCTCCAGCATTTGCAGACCTCACTTTCTCCTTCATACAGGCCAGGCAGGCATGTGTTAGCTGGTCATCCAAATGCCAAGGCCAACTGGGAATCTCAGCTCCAACTGATCACTTCCTCACATGGATCACTGGATGGCACAACACGGTAACACCACAGTCAGTTTTCCCCTCTCTAGTCCACGAGAGGAGAAGCCAACTGCAATGCTCCTTTGTCAGCCTGGCTGGGATCATTTCCACTCAGATGCAAATTGAACAGGAGATCTCTTACTGCAATTCTTTTTTCAGAAATATTAATTTTAAAATACCAACTTGAATGCATAACAAATCTTTGCGAACTATGTTTATTTCCGGCAGACTACTGTGATTAGTATAGAACATACAACACTATTGGTATGACGCGCTGTTGCCACCTAGTGCTGCAGACTAAATACTGCAGCATTATCGCCTGCATTGCAAGTTTATCACCAGCAAATGAGGTTGGTTAAATTATAGAGAATTATCTGGGAAAGCATTTCAAGACTACAGTTTGAAATCAAGGAATCAGGTCGGAATAGGTACTAATTTTAGCATAGGTAGAAATTTGATTTGCTAATAAGAAACTGATTGGCATAAATGGGCCTACTTCTCTTGTAGGTATATTCACATATTAAATAAAAAGATTTCTGAACAAATTCCTCCCCATGGATGTCCCAGACTATGTTTAGAAAGTTAAAATCCTATATCATTATACCCCAATTATTCTTACAACTGTGATACCTTAGATATTCATTCCAATTTCCCACTGGCTGTGTTGGGGGGGGGGGCTATAGTACAAATCCATCAAGGAGAATCATCTTATTTCTCAGTTCCATCCATATAGTTTCATAGGAGATTCCTGGGGGATTGTCCAAAGTACTGCTGTCATGTTGTTCTTAACCAAAAACACTCCTCCTGCTTCCTTTGTATTCTTCCTATGGCATTATACCCTGGAATATTAAGCTGTCAGTCCTATCCCCACCTCAGCCATGTTTCTGTAATAGCTAGATTTCCTAGTCCCATGTTCCCACCAATGCCCAGAGTTCATCTGCCTTACCCAACAGGTCTCTTGCACGGAAATAAATGCAATTTAATTCATTAGTCTTCTCATCTGTTGCTGACCTCTTGCCTGCCTTGTCCATTTAACTTGCCCCCTCTTATCAGTGTCAACCTTCTCTTGTCTCACGAGGGTCCCACCACCCCCAAACTAGTTTGGGGACTGAGTAGCACCAGCAAACCTTCCCACAAGGATATGCAGTTCAGGTGCAATCCTTCCCTCTTAGAGGGGTCACTTCTGCCCCACAAGAGATCCTAAGATGTGAGCCCCTGCTCCGTGCACCAGCTCCTCAGTGACTCATTAATCTGCCTTATCCTCCTATTTCTTCTCACACTCACATGGCAGCAGCAGTAATTCAGGAGTTTTCTGTTGACACCTGCTTTTTAAATCTCCAGCCTAAATTTACATTCTCTCAAAATCTGATCCGTTTCTCTGCCTACATCATTGATACTGCACAACATCTGGCTGCTCACACCTCTCCTTTGAGAATTTGCTATAACTGCTCAGAGATATCCTTGACCCTGCACCATGGAGGGAACACACCACCCTGATGTCTCACTTACAGCCACAGAAACGCCTGTGCTTCAATTAGAGTCCCCTATTGCAATCGATAGTTTGGACCTTGACATACCCCTTAACAGCCAGACATGTGAGCTGCAGAGCGCAATTCCCATCAATATCCAAAACAGAATACTTGTTTGAAAGGGAAACATTAACAGTAGATTCTTCCACAACATCCTACCTCACCTGACAGTCACTAATGTGTATCTGACTGTACCCTAAAGCTATCAACCTCTGACTTCTGTATACTCCTCAAAGATCCACCTGCCATTCTATGCATCGGATAAGAGCTGCGGCCAAACACTTGCCATAGACAGTCTCCAGGGACATTCCTGGTGAAGGGCTTATGCCTGAAACACCGACTCTCCTGCTCCTTGAATGCTGCCCGACCTGCTGTGCTTTTCCAGCCCCATCCTTTTCAATTCTAACACTCCAGCATCTGCAGTCTTTACTTTCTTGCCTCCATGGACAGTCAACTGCTCCCATTGCCCACATCCAACAAGAGGAGCATCCCACTCTACTAAATGTCACTTCTGCCCCTTTCGCAAGTTGTGGACTTAGACTTACCTTAAGAATAAAAACACTCAGCTCCAATCCCAACGTCTGCCACTTACTTGTGGCATCCGGATCTTGGAAACATTAATATCCATTGTATTAAGAGGACAATAGGAACAGATCAAAGTGCAACCTTGAAAAGGAACCAACCCTTCCCCTATCTACAATTTTAGATTGCAAAAGATTATAAATTAATATTCTTAAATTCCAAAACTTATCTGAACTTAAAATGCACAAACTAAATCTGTTAAGGCTCCAAAGTGAACAGCCTCCTAAACCTTCGCCAGCTCTGAGTGATAGCTTGCTGATCCCGCAGCCTTCTAGATTTGACCTTTCGATCCCAGAAACTCTGGGAACCCTCCACCCAAACGCTAATCTGTTGCATTCGGTACTGTAGAGATGCCCCTCTCCAGAGCCTGCAGAACTCCTCTGCTGACAACCTCTCCCCATGGTGCTGACAATAATCCATTCTCTGCAACTTGTGTCTCCCTTCGCTGATTGAATTGCTTTGTTTTTGTGATTTTTGTTTGAAATGTCTCAAGAGAAAGCTAAAAAGCCAAGTGTTAACAACTCTCACCTTTTCACACTAGGAGTGGCAGCCTTCAACTGTGAAATCCTAAACCAGGACTAAACCTATAATCTCATTCAGACCAGTGTGCTAACAACTAAACCATGGTAGAGAGTTAAGAGTCATAGAGATATACAGGACGGAAACAGACCTTTCTGTCCAACTCGTACATGCCGACCAAATATCCCAACCTAATCTAGTCCCATTTGCTAGCATTTCGCTCATATCCCTCTAAACCTTTCCTATTCATATTCCCATCCAGATGCCTTAAATGGTGCAATTGTGCCAGCCTCCACCATTTCCTCTGACAGCTTGTTCCATACACATGCCACCCTCTGAAAAGGTTGCCCCTTAGGTCCCTTTTATTTCTTTCCCCTCTCACACTAAACCTATGCCCTCAAGTTCTGGACTCTCCTACCCCAGGGGAAAAAAAAATAATGACTTTGCCTATTTATCCTATCCATGTCCCCCATGATTTTATAAAGCTCTACAAGGTCACCCCTCAGCCTCCAATGCTGCAGGGAAAACAGCCCCAGCCTATTCAGCCTCTCCCTATAGCTCCAACCGTGGCAACATTCTTGTAAATCTTTTTTGAACCTTTCAAGTTTCACAACATCCTTCTGATCGGAGGGAGGGAGCCAGAACTGCACAACATTCCAAAAGCAGCCGAACCAACATCCTATACAGCTGCAACATGACCTCCCAACTCCTATATTCAATGCTCGGACCAATAAAGAAAAGCATACCGAACACGTTCTTCACTACCCTATCTAGCTGCAACTCCACTTTCAAGGAACTATGAACCTGCACTCCAAAGGTCTTTGGTAAGGTCCTGGGGAGTGTTGCTGAACATTCAGTGCTTAAGTCCTGCTCTGATTTGCCTTTCCAAAATGCAGCACCTCACATTTACCGAGAATAGAATGAATTGAATCCCTAGCGTGGAAGCAGGCCATTTGGCCCATCAAGTCCACACCAACCCTCTGACGAGAAACCCACCCAATTACTCTACATTTACCCCTGACTAATGCACCCAACCTACACATCCCTGAACACTATGGACAATTTAGCTTAATCAATTCACCTAACCTGCACGTCTTTGGTCTGTGGGAGGAAAGCTGAGCACCCAGAGGAAACCCACGCAGACATGGGGAGAACGTACAAACTCCACACAGAGTCTCTCAAGCATGGAATTCAACCTGGGTCCCTGGTGCTGTGAGGCAGCAATGCTAACCACTGAGCCACCATGCTGCCCATTAAACTCCATCTGCCACTCCTCAGGCCCATCTGATCAAGATCCCAATTTACTGAGGTAACCTTCTTTGTTGTCCACTGCACCTCCAATTTTAGTGTCATCTGCAAGGCTAATAACTATATCTCCCACGTTCACATCCAAATCATTTCTAAAAGTGACAAAGCAGTGTACCCATCACCGATCTTTGTGGCACACCATTTTCCAGCTGTCCCTATACCTGTGAACATCTGCCCTCAATCAACTTTTGAAAGTTCTTGCCTAATATCAAAATTCGCCTTCCTCCAATTCAGAACTTCAACTTTTAGATCTGGTCTATTCTTTTCCATCACCATTTTAAAATGAATCTAACCATGGTTGCTGGCATCTCAGTCATCTGCCCTGCCTTCTACCATCA
Source organism: Chiloscyllium plagiosum (assembly GCF_004010195.1). Classification (NCBI taxonomy): domain Eukaryota; kingdom Metazoa; phylum Chordata; class Chondrichthyes; order Orectolobiformes; family Hemiscylliidae; genus Chiloscyllium; species Chiloscyllium plagiosum. The sequence goes on along the minus strand of NC_057734.1, from coordinate 3,795,160 downwards.
TGGCCCACCAACCCCCAACACCCACCTCCTCACTTGTTTAAATCCTCCCAAGCAGCTCTAGCAAATCTCTGTGCCAGTATATTAGTCCCCTTCCAATTCAGGTGTAATCCATCCTTCTTGTACAGGTCATTTCGACCCCAGAAGAGAGTCAAATGATCCAAAGAAATGTGAACCCCTCTCCTCTGCACCAGCTCCTCAGCCACTGACTTCATCTCTCTATCCTCCTATTCCTACCCTCACTAGCTCATAGCATCAGGAGTAATTCAGACATTACTAACCTCAAGGATCTCATTTTTAAAATTCCTGCCTAACTTTATTTAGTCTCCTTTCAGAATCATCCTGTTCCCTTCTGATGTCATTAGCACCAATGTGTACAATGACCTCTTGCTGGGCTGTCTCCCTTTTGAGAGAATTCTGTACCCTCAGATATCTTTGATCCTTAACCAGAGAAAAATCTTGTCTGTTTTAATAAGCTTGCTTTATTTAACATTCAGTATTAACAAATATTTTCATAATGAAGACTTCTTTCTCTCCCAAAGTGAAAGCAATGATTTTGAAAGACAGAGGAACCACACAACGAGCAAAGCAGCTTTTGTAAATCATTCAAACCCAGGACATGGATCCCATGCAAGGCTAAGGAAAGAGGTACTAGCCAACAAACCAGATGATTTTAAAAAAAGTCTGACGTCAATGGTAAAGGAAAAGCTAATGGAGGAACAGCAGAAGCATTTGCAATAAACTGAATTAGAGGCTGCATTTATCAAGGAACTACGATACAAGCTGAACAGAAATACTGCTTACCTTGGAAGATAGACAGAAATAGGGCAAAGGAGAGAATTTCATAAATACAATAAAGGCAAAGAGTACAGTTCTCTATGCAAGGACACAACAATTAAAAGCATGTCCAAAAGAGAGAGAAAAACCCCACCATAAATGAAGTGGTTTTAGTGGAGTTTAGCAAAGGGCAGGCCACCAGTGTATCAAGAGTTGCAAAGAAAACATTGCAACAAACTCCTTACAAAATACGATTAGTACCCAAATGTTGCAGGGACAAAAATTGGGATGGATAAAAGAAACTGACTACAGGTCAGAAAGCAAGTGTTATTGGTTACAGACTATAAATTTGTCAATTTACTATAACAAAATAGGAGAAGCTGTGGATTCAGAGTGCATTGATATTTTACCTAATATACTTCCCATGCAAAGGGGTCAAAAACAATGGCACGATTACATTTAACAAAGACTAAAGCACATACAAAGGAAATAAAGGGATGGTTAAGGGTAGACCTTTGGAGGTCTAGAGTACACCAAGAGTCAGGGACTCACTAATACCTAGAACCACAAGTAACAATAGAATACAACTACATAACCAAAAGCAGCAGAATGTGAGGCACAGGAAATGATTAAATGTAATGCTCAATTCACATCATCCATGTTCGGTTCTGGTGAGGCACTAGGAGACATTTACAACTAGAGTACAGTTTAGAGAAAAGGCACAGAGCCAATCCCTCGCACCAGAGGACTGGATTTAGGGAGAAAACCTGGAAGACAGATCGTGAACTTTTCTGCCTTGAAGGCAGATTACAGAGCAGATATTATTTGAGATATAAAAAGTAGTAAGAAAATTATTTTTGAACTCAACAGTAAGCAGGCTAAGAGGATAAACGCGAGTTAGATGCCAGGAATGTGTTTATGTAAACAACATTTCTAAGAGAGCAAAAATAAAACAAATTAAAGAGCAGAACTTGGGGAGGTAGAAAAAATGGCCAAACAAAATAGACTAAAATATCCTCTCATCTGTAGTTCTATCTTTGGGACTAGACCGGTTTTCCTGAAGCTTTTCTAGTGTTCATTAACTTTTGGTACCAATTCAGTTTTTTCTTTTAAAAAAAACTCTTCAAAAGGTCTTTGAACCATATTAAATTCTGTTAGAAAAAAGGTGCATGTCCCTTGAACTCAAACACATTCAGTGTAAACCAATGAAATGCCACATTTCTTGCGAGGTTGAAGTCCAATTGTTATCGCAGAAAGGTGATGGATATCAAGCGGACAAAGTTCCTCTACCTGCAGAGGAAACAAACTGCATTCACATAGTCCTCCATTCCCAATCAGGTGTCTAATGATAGAAAAGTGTTGCTGAATAGCTAACAACTCAATGCGTTGATCACAAAAGATAGGGAATTGCACATTTTAAAAGAGGCACAGTTTTATACTGTAACATCAATCATTAGTGTGTTGATAGAATATGGGCAAATTCCACCATTGGGATTCAAACCCAGGTCCCCAGAACATTACCTGGGTCGCTGAATTAACAATCCAGCTATAAAACCATAATTGCCTCCCCAAACAAGGGGCTTTGGCTCAGTGAAGGTATGAAGCTATAGCTCCAAGTTAGATAGAAGCAACATACTGTGGACGCTGGAGATTTGAAATGAAAACAGTACTGGACAACCTCTCCACAGCCACTGCCAGAGCTACTGAGTTTCCCAGGCACTGTTTCAGTTCCAAGCCAGCGTGGTGTGTTGCACAGGTGGAAACTTGCAGGTGGAAAAGGCACCTGCTGCCAACATCTTTCAAGAGGCTAAGATTGCAGGTTTGGAAGGTGCTGTTGAAGGCACCTTGACAAGCCGCTGCAGGAGATACACAGCAACAATGGCACAAATGGTTAAGGCAGTGAACACTTAGAACCCCAGTGGATAGGGTGCTGACGTGGGCTGCTTTTCCAGATTGCAGTGAGCTTTTGTGGGAGCTGTAACTACCCAGCCAAGTTGAGTAAAGGAGAGGACACTGAATTACATTCCTGATTTGAATCTTCTAGATGGTGTGCTACACAGTCCACAGACTGACCTCCTGTAGCCAAAGTATGGATGGCCCAGTTATACTTCTGGTAAGTGGACCTCAGGATGTTGACAGTGGGTGATTCGGTATTGGTTATGCTGTTACATGTCAAAGGAGATAGCTGAATTCTCTTGGAGAAACTGCCTGTGTGTGGTGCAAATTATTTGCTAAACACAAGCCTAAAAGTTTTCCAGTCAAGAGTGTGGCAGTGGAAAACAGGTCAGACAGCATCCGAGGAGCAGGAGAATCAATGTTTCGGCCATAAGCCCAAATCAGGAACCTTTCCTTTTGAAGGGCTTATGCCCGAAATGTCGATTCTCCTACTCCTCAGGTGCTGCCTGACCTGCTGTGCTTTTCTGGCACCACACTCGTGACGCTAATTACCAGATCTGCAGTCCTCACTTTCTCCTCCCTGAAAGTTTTCCGGAGCTGACTGTATCGGGGAAAAACATGACTGGTCAAGTAACTGAAGAGTCATGAATAATACCAAATATCGCCATGAGCAGTGAACATCCCCACTTCACTATATATATATATAAAAAAAGAGAGAAAAGACATTGATGAAGCAGTTAATGATTAAAGGAATTCCTGCAGCGATGTCTTCAGTTGGAAGTGAGAGGAATCACAGCAATCACAGCCATCTGCCTTGATGCAAGGTACAACCAACAGTTTGAATACCAGATCCTTCAGAATGGTAGTTTTTTATTTATTGAAGACTTCAAAATTGGTTTCAAGTATTAGTTCATTTCCTTAAAATTCCACAAATCCAGTACAATTTCATCTGGCAGTTTTCCATTTTCTCATACTAAAATCATTTGACTGAAGTAGAAATACAGCAGATACAGTTGTCAGCCTAGTGTCAGACAGTATCTTCAAGAAAGAGATAAGATTAATTTTTATATTAGAAAAGGTACTAAGGAATACAAAGGGAAAACAGATCTATGGCACTGAGGATGAATGGACGTCAAAAAGGGCCCGAATGCCCTGTCATTTCCTATGCACCTTCCACCATAGATTACCATAGTCCTTACCAAATCTGTGGCAGTCTACCATCTTCGGAGATAATGGTTGCAATGTGGCGGCAAACAGTATTACACGTTGGCTACTGCAGCTAAGGAGCCCAATCTGGCATGACTGAGTCGGTCACATTTGCTGTAGAGAAACACAATGGGCCAAGAAGGTGCAGTATTTTCCCACCTTTTATCTGGGTCTCCTCCTTTGCCAATTGAGCTGTTAATTTCTGGTAATCTCTTCTGACATTCTTTAAAGTGGCTGCAATTAACCAGTTGTTTAGAGACCAACAGATCAGAATTGCCAGGATTAAGCACTGGCTGTTTGTTACATTCCTGAAGTACCAGAGTCTAAAGAGCAAAAGAAATAAAACAAACAAAACACACTGCAGTCTCAATTGGAAAAGTGAACCCAGACTTGGGTTTTCTGTTGGCATTCTCCAAGAAACATGGAAGGCTATTTGGTACCTGGTGTACTGCTGGACAAGGCTGAAGATAACAAGAACTGAAAAGGGGCTTCACAATGGGCCAAGTAGAACGATGCTTAGTCATTCAGGTCTGCTAAGATTACATGAATCACTAACTGCTGCCTCTATCAAATAAGGACAAAACATTTGAGACTGGTCATGTCACAGACAATTCCGAATAAGACATACACTTGGCAGAGAGACCGGTGTAAAAAGCAGCCTGAGAAAACCCTTTATATCCACCAGAACTTAAGATTAATGCCGCAGGAGGTACCCCAAGTCAGGAGGCATGCAGATGCCGAGAAGACTTCCAACCTGGCCAGCTGCTGACCCTTCTGGGTAACAACATATTGGCTTAGTTACAGAACCCAGAGTAGCAAAAAGAAAAATAAAGTAAAGTGTGTTATTCAGTACAGTACTTAATCACTTGAGTTTTATCGAGCTCCAAGCATCTCCATTGTATCTTCATCAATGTATATACTGTTGTCTCACAGATGGGCAACAGTACCGCGCGTTGCCCCCCCCCCACCTCCACCTCCACCAAAAAGAATTACCTGAAGTGTCGAGTTTCCTCAGGTTTGGATGGTTCGCTCGGTACTCATTTTCTTGCTGCATACTCTTATCCAAAGCATCTTTTAATCTATGACAAAATTTAAGAGATTTTAAAATATCAAATAGCTGATTATGTAGGTAATTGGACTGTAAAGTTCTAGAGTTAATAAAAAAATCTCTTGATGGGCCTTAACACTATTGCACTGTGCTGGACATCTCTGATAACAAGGCAGCCAGATTGCAGCTATCTGCTGCTAAAATTTGGGCATGCTCCGAGCTATACATGGGATCAGCATGCTATTCAAAAATCTGACCAAAAACCCAAAATAATAATTGCCACACTTTAAGCGTCACTGGAACTGCACTATTTGGGCAAGTAGGAAATATGAATCAATTTCTTGACTTGTGCTTTGTAGATAACAGACAGGTTCTTGAATTTCAGAGGGCAAGTTACCCACTGCTATCCTGACCTTCTCTTGTTGTCATAATATGAAGTGGTTAGTCTAGTCGAGTTTCAGCATGTTGATAGTCAGATTCAGCAGTGGCAATGCTGAATGTCATGGGGTGACAGTTAGCCTTTCTTGTTGCACATGGTTAATGCCTGGCACTTAGGGCATACGAACACTGCTTGCTATTTGTCAGCACAAAGCTGGATATTGTTCCGGTATTGTGGCATTTGGACCTGGACTGCTTCAGTGCCTAAGGCTTCACAAAAGTCATGAAATAATGAGCAGTCATCAGCAATCAATCCCACTACTGAGCTAACAATGATGGGGAAGTCATTGATAAAACAACTGAACAAACAGTTAGGCCAAGAATATCAACAAAAAACTCCTAAGGTAGTGTCCTGGAATCAAAATGGAGCAACTACAAACATTTTCCTTTGTGCCAATTATGACTTCAACCAGTTTATAAGCTTTACCTTGATCCCCATGGACTCCAGTTGTGGTCAGTACTCATTGGAAGAGGGTGAGAAGACAACTTATTTGAAATAAGATCGAGGTTTGACAGATGTAGCACAATTGTGCAGATTCCCATTTCCCACAGCAATTCACTTTTACAGCTTATTTAAATCTAAAGTCAGAATGAAAGGATGTGTGGAACTTGGAACTAAGAGGAGGCCCAATACCAGCAGCAGAAACATTAGATTCGCAGAGCTGGACAGCATGGAAACAGTCCCTTCAGTCCAACTTGTCCATGCCAACCAGATGGCTTATATTAATCTAGTTCCGTTTATCAGCATTTGTTTATATCCATCTACAATGTTCTGATTTATATACCCATCCAGATGCCTTTTAAATATTGTAATTATACCAGCCTCCACCACTTCCTCTGGTAGCTCAATCTGTACAAATACCACCCTCTGAGAAAAAAGCTGCCCCTTAAAGCTCAACCCACTTCACCTGAAACTTATGCCTCCTAGTTTTGGACTTCCTTACCCTGGGGGATAAATAAAGATGCCAGCTGTTTATCCTATCCATGGCCCTCATGATTTTATAAACCTCTAAAGGATGCCCCTCAGCCTCCAACGCTCCAGGGGAAACAGCCCCAGACTATTCAGCTTCTCCCTATAGCTCAAACCCCTCAATCCTGGCAACATTTTTTGTCCATCTTTTCTGAACCTTTTCAAGTTTCATAACATCTTTCCTACAGCAGGGAGACCAGAATTGCACACAGTATTTCAATAGTAGCCTGACCAATGTCAGGCACAGCTGCAACATGATCTCCCAATTCCTGTACTCAATACTTTGACCAATAAAGGAAAGCATACCAAACACCACCTTCACTATTCTATCTACCTGTGACTCTGCTTTCAAGGAGCTATGAACCTGCACTCCAAGGTCTCTTTGTTCAGCAACACTCCTTAGGACCTTACCATTAAGTGTATAGGTTCTGCTAAGATTTGCTTTCCCAAAATGCAGCACCTCACATTTAACTAAAAATTAAACTCCCTCGGATACTCCTCAGCCCATTGGGCCATCTGATCATGGTTCTATTGTACCAGAGGTAACCTTCTTCACTGACAATGACACATCCAATTTTGGTGTCATCTGCCAACTTACTAACCATATCTTCTACATTCACATCCAAACCATTTATATTAAATGACAAAAAAAAGCAGTGGACCCAACACTTGTTAACACAAAGCTGGTTCACAAGTTTAGCTCTGACTTAATGATTTTATGCAAAGGCAGGACCTATTGAATTTATCAAGTCTAAAGACACCAAAACATGGATGCATGGTCTGTGGGGATTACTGGCTAGGCCAGCATTTATTATTATGTATACCCAAACTGTCCAGTGGTCAGTTAAGAGTCAAGCACATTGCTGTGGATCTGGAGTCACATCTAGACCACATCAGCTAAGGACCGATTTCTTTCCCAGAAAGACAATAGTCGGTCGGTCGGTCTCATGGTCATTAGTAGACTCAATCCCAGATTTTTATTGAATTCAAATTCCACCATCTTCCATTGTAGTCTAACAATACCACCAGGCCACTGCCTCCCCAGTGGGGCTGGTTGTAGTCACAAATGCTAGCTTATAGTTGTTGAACAAATAGTTCCACTGACTGTTTAATTTAGAGTAAGCAAAAGACAAAAATGTTTAAGACAATAGCTTAAATTTTCCTTTACTTACTAAAAAAAGGGAAAAGGTTTCTAGACTAGGGAAGGAAGTTGCTTTATTCTGGCACAAAAAAAGAAGAACTACACAACTTCCTCATGCACATAAAGCATAAAGTCATAAATGAACAGTGGCCTTACCGACAGCTATGTCATTGCCCCACTCTATTGCAACCATCAAGCCAGGTGCAATGTATAGTGCAGGAAGGCATGCCAGGAGCAGCACCAGACAGACATTCCTAAAAAAAATGCCACCTCAACCTGGTGAAGCTACCAAACAGGATTACTTGCGTGCCAAACCGCATAAACAAGTGACAGGCAGAGCTAAGTGACTTCACAATCAACAGATCAGATCCAAGCTCGACAATCCTGTCAAATTTCATCATGGACAAACATCAATTGAAACCAAAACCAAGCAGGTTATTGCGAAACAAGTCCACACAGATCCTGACCTTAGTACAATCTCAGTTCAAACATGGTCAAAAGAGCCGAGTTGGTGAAGTGGTGAGAATGACTGACCTCAACACCAAGGCTTTTATCGATCAAGTATGTCATCATTAAGCTTTGGTAAAACTGGAGCCATTAGGAATCGGGGAAAAACCTTCTGCTGGTTGAAGTCATACATGGCACAAAGAAAAATGGCTTTGGTTGTTGGAGGATCAGTCTTCTCAGCTTCATCTCTACAGGAGCTCCTCAGGGTAGTGTCCTTGGCCCAACCATCTTGAACTGTTTCATCAATTACATTCCCTCCACCAGAAGGTCAGAGTGCGGATGCTTGCTGATAACTGCCGAGTGTCCAGCTTTTGAGCTTGTAAATCTTAAACTAATGGCAAATGAGTTGACTGTGTGAATGAAGGGGTCTTGTCAGTATTTCTTGAACCATGATTTTATTTAAATCAGTATGAGAGAAGGCATCCTTGGGCTAAGGTGAGGGTTTGTTTGGATTGGGAGAGTTTTTGATTCCTCGGCCCATTAGTCAGTCAATCTGGTCAATGTTCTGTTGGACAAGCAGGCAGCATTGCGTGGTGTTATGGCTTAGTTGGTTAAAGCATTTATCAAGTTAGTAGGCGATCCTGGGTTCAAATCCTAGCAGTATCTCTTCATCATTTTAAAGCTCCCTTGATTAACCTTTTCTCTAAGGCCAAGTTGCTTTCCCAACCTGGAGCTGTCTAATAAGGCAGAATCTTTCCAAGGATACAGCAGACAGTAAACATTGAGGAGCATTTATGACTCCACAAATATAGAAGCAATCTATGCCAAATGCAGCAAGATTAGGTTTGGCTGTCAAGTGCTAAGTAACATTCATGTCGCACAAATGCTAGACAATAACCGCTTTCAACAATAGAGAAACAACCATCATATCTTAACATTCAATAGCATTCCCATTGTTGAATCACTGACCAGAAACTGAACTGAATTAATCATGGGTACTGTGGCAAGGCTCTTGCGGAGCAATGAATGTTCCTACCACTGAGCCAAAGGCTGAAAGAGTTGATTAAAAGATTTCCAAGAGCCAGAGGTTAGGAAGCTGGAGTTAAACTATGTTATAAAAGTACTCTGTCAATAACCAGTGTTCAGATAAAAGAACCATTGAGTTGTAGTGGTACATTTTTAATCACAGTGCTTGTTTTTCTTGATGTCAAAACCAGATGTCTTCACATCTGACTGAAGACATTTTACTTAATTCAAATGGAAAGCATTTTCAATTCCAATTCAGATTACTGGAAAATTGCACATGTCAAAAACCTAATTACAGCAGCCTTCAAAAGGCATACTAAGAAAGATTACTGAGGTGTAATATTTGTAGTCAGTTAAAAAGTAAGGATTGATTGGATCTTATATAACTATTGCTATGCAATCTTATGATCATTGGTTTAAGTTTGTGCGGAAGGAAACCAACACAAAAGCTACTTTAATTGTGATGTGCATGCTTAAAATAAATTAGAGCACTGATGCAAAACTAAACAGAGCTTAGATTTTGAACTAGTGGCATATGGGTTTTCACTTGTGTGAATGAAGGGATTTAATCATTAACTTGACAGCTTTGCAGGGGCCATGGTTTATTTAAACCAGTACAAAAGGCATCCTTGATGTGAAAATGGGATTTCTTTGCATTGGGAGAATTTTATGAATGGACAGAGTATACATTGAGAAGTAGCAGCTTTCTGTTTAGAAGGAACAGGATTTTTCTTTCACTCCAGGGAAAAAAAAACTTACAGCTTGAAAAACTTGTGTTGCTGCCCAGAAAGATCCTGGTTGAAGATAAAAGGTATGAAACAGATTCGCTTCGAGAAAGGAATTAGAATCATGTTTCCAAGGTAAGGATTTTAGTTTTAAAAGTTACATTCAAGAGTGTCTGATTAGAACAGTTAATTTGAAGAAAGTTTAAGCTCAGTCATGTAACCTATCAGGTAAAAAAAATGTCAAATTCTTTGACTGGAAACTGAAAAAAATTGTCAAGTTAAACCTATAACTATGATACAGAAGAGAATTCTGTTAACTGAAGGGTTGAAATAAATGGGATTGCGTTGTTTCAAAATCTTGAAAATGGTCTATTGTGAATAGCTTGGTTGATTCTATTTTCTCGTGAGGATAGTAAATTTCTGTTTTATTGTCAAAAGCAAAAGCAAATCTGCAGCATTGCATACTTTTGTTTCAGTAAAAGATGACCTTAAGTAAAAAAAAAAGCCTCCTAAGCCATATTTCAGTCCGGGATCTGCCTTGTCCAGTAACATTAGTTGGGATCACAGCGTAATATCCAAATTACACAAAAGCAGAACAGCTCAATCATTGCCAAATCATTCAATGTAAGAAAAATGTTTTAATTAGAAACCAGTCCTGTGACACTTACAAAAATAAAAACTTGTCAGAGTTCAGAGCAGACCAAGCATAGAGGAGTTGAGGAGCGATGGAGGTCAACATTATTGACTGACAGAGGGTGAACAAGCATCTGCCTTCAGAGGATGCCACTGAGAAAGAGGAAAAGTAGGACTGCAGGATAGAATCTGGGAAGTCACTGTGAGAAGTAGCAGAGAGAAGTGGAGATGGACAAGGAGAACGAGGAAGGATGGACTGGGAAAGGAGGAAGAGGATACTTACTTGCTGCACATTTGTGTTTCAGGCACTGGAGCGGCTTGTGGTTCTGGGTTCTTAGATTTGAAGTAGTTTGTAATGCCACCAAAGATACTCTTAATGCTGTTGATGTGTCTCTGGCTAACTTTTAAATCCTGGTCCATCTTATCCACCATATTCTCGGATCGCTTAAGAGATTCACCTTGTCGCAGTAGTTCCTGTGGAGCATATAAACCAAATCTGTAATAACCATTAAGACATGCAGTGTGAATATAGGGAGTTTGGCAGGAAGTCAAAAAGCATAAGACCATAAGACATAGCAGAAATTAGGCTATTCGATCGAATTGCCAATCACGGTTGATAAGTTTCTCAACCCCATTCTCCCACTTTCTCCCCATAACCCTTGATCCTCAAGAACCTATATACCTCCGTCTTAAATATATTCAATGACCTGGCCTTCATAGCCTTCTATGACAATGAATTCCACTTCTCTTCCCTCTACTTTTCACATCTGTGACCTCAAAAGGTAGTAATGACTGGATTAGCCATGTGCTAGAGACAGTAGGGACAGCAGGATAGGCCAGATGAATGCATGGCTGATAACCTGGGGCAGGGATTCAGATTTTTGGATCATTGTTATAGTTCTAAATTGGGGCAAAGCCAATTTTAATGATATTGGACAGGAACTTTCAAAAAGTTGATTGGGAAGGCTGGCAAGGAGGTGGCTTTTTGAAATGAGATAATAAAAAGTGAGGACCAGCTGTTGGTGCGAAGGGGAAGGTTGGCAGAGTAGGGAACACTGAATGAGTAGAAGTATTGAGGCTCTGATCAAAAGAGGCGACATTAGGTAGAGCCAGCTGGAATTAAGTGAATCCCTTGAATATTGGAGATTTATGACTAAGAGGGAAATCCTGAGGTGGCAAAAAAAGGGCCATGTGATAACTTTGGCAGATAGGGTAAAGGAAAATCCAAAGAGATTCTGCAAGTATTGTATATTAAGGACAAAATAATAACTATGGAGAGAATAGGGCCCCTTAAGGATTAAGGCCATTGTGTGTGGAAGCACAGGAGATGAACGAGATCCTAAACAAATATTTCTTATCAGTATTTACCATGGAGAATGATATGGAAGTGAGGGAACTTGGGGAAATATACAGCGATGTCTCGAAAAGAGTCCATATTACAAGAAGTGGTATTGGAGGAATTGAAATGCATAAAAAGTAACTAAATCTCCAAGACCTGATCAAATGTATCTCAAAAGGTTGTGGGAAGCTCGGAAGAAATTGTGGGGTCCCTAGTAGAGATACTTGTATCATAGACAGCCGTGGGTGAGGTGCCAGAAGACTGAAGGGCGACTAAAGTTGTGCCATTATTTAAGAAAGGCTGCAAGGGAAAGTGAAGACACTACAGACCAGCGAGCTTAACATCAATGGTAGGTACGTTGGAGTGGATTCTGGGACAGGATCTATCTGCATTTGGAATTAGGGATAATCAGTATGGCTTTATGCGTGGAAAATCATGTCTCACAAACTTGATTAAGGTTTGTTTCGGGAGATAACCAAGATGATAGATGAAGGCAGAGGAGGTGTTATCGACATGGACTTTAACAAGAATCTGCATGGTTGACTGGTTACTAAGGTCAAATCACATGGGATCCAGGGAGATAAGCCAATTTTGAATCCAGTTGGCTGACAGTCAGAGACAGCAGATGCTGGGAAGATTGCTGTTCAGACTGGAGGCCTGTGACCAGTGGTGTGCCGCAAGGATTGGTGCTGGGTCCACTGTTGTTCATCATTTATATAAGTGTTTGGGATGAGAACACGAGGCACAGTTAGTAAGTTTGCAGATGGCACCAAAATTGGTAGTGCAGTGGATAGTGAAGAAGGTTTTGTAAGATTACAACAGGAACTTGATCAACTGGGCCTGGGGCAGGAATTTAATTCAGATAAAATGTAAGGTGTTGCATTTTGCTAAGACAAACCAGGGCCAGACCTACACAGCTAATGGTAGGGCCTGGGGAGCCCTGCCATACAGATAGACTTCAGGCTGCATGTACATATTTCCTTGAAAGTGGCATCACAGGTAGACAGCATGGTGAAGGTCGCATTTGGTATACTTTATTGGTCAGAGCAGGGTACAGGAATAGATATATCATATTACTGCTGTACAAGCAGTTGTTAAGGCCACATTTTGAATACTGCATACAATTCTGGTTGCCTTGGTATAGGAAGGATGCTATTAAACTGGAAAGGGTACAATACAATTCTGAGATGCCTGGATATAGTGTGGGTGTGAGAATGATGTTTCAACAAGTAGGAAAACTAGGACCCAAGGGGACAGTCTCAGAGTTAGGGATGACCCTTTAGAACAGAGATGGGATTGGAATTTCTTTGGCCAGAGGTAGAAAGTCTGTGGAGGCCACATCGTTGAGTATATTTAATAGAGATACATTCTTGATTGATAAGGGAATCAAGGGTTATGGGGAAAAGGCAGGACAATTGGGCTGAGAAACATCAGCCATGATTGAACAGCAAAAAGACTTGATGGGCTGAATGGACCTAATTCCACACTTCACTTATGGTCTTCCTGACGAAGGCGTTTTGCTCAAAAATGTCGATTCTCCTGTTCCTTGGACACTGCCTGACCTGCTGTGCTTTTTCAGCGCAACACTACTCTAATCTCCAGCATCTGCAGTCCTCACTTATTCATGGTCTTATCAGTCCTAAATGGCCTTCCCTGTATCATTAGATTTGACCCCTGGTTCCTTAACTCCTCAGTCACCAGAAACATCCACCTCATTCTTAACTCCAGTGAATATAGCACTAACCAATTCACTGTCTGTTCATATCAGTCCTACTACCTCAAGAATCAGTTTGGTAAAACTTTGTTGTACTCCCTCTGTAGTACAATCAGCCTTCCTGAGCTAACTGTACAAAGCTCCAGGGTGGTCTCATCAAGACCCTGTTCCTGTACTAGAATGCTCATACCATGAAGGCCAACATACATCTGACTTTTTCACCACCTACGGCACCTGCAAGGCTACTTTCATAGTGACTGGTGTTCAAGGACATCCAGATCTCATTGGCAATAGATTAGGAAAGGGAGGGTGCAATCAGATAATAATCTGCCTTCGAGTTTTTGCGACCAGAGTGGAAAACATTTATCCACATTACACTTCATTGCTATGCATTCTCCCAGTCAATTTTTCCCACACCACACTAACATCCATTCATCCTCCCCTCAGTTTGCTCTGCCACTCAACGTTGTGTTGTCCACAAATTTGTAGATGTTACATTTTAGTACCATTGTTTAAATACTTGTCTCATATCCAAATTTAGTCAGCACATAGCCTAGACCACAATACTTGCATCTTTATCCATGTCAAAACCTATTTTACACTGCTTCACAAATATTAACAAGAACACTTTAGTTTATAATATCCTTAGAAATAGTAAATAATTAGAATAAAAGTGAGGTTTCCACTGTTTTTCTGACCCACATTGTAGGTTATTGAGATATGATAAAATGGAAAGCAGCCTTGAAATGTTTGTGATAATTCTATAAGCGTGCAAGGAATACAATCACCAAGCGTAGAAGGCAACCATTTGGTCAACTGTACCCAGATCAACGCTTTAAAAGATGTCTCCCATTATTTCCTACTTTTCTCCCCAAAGCCCTTCCTTTATTGCAGCCTTCAAATAGAAATATCTGCATTTCCTAACCCTAGAATGGATGAGTGCTTTTCATTTCTAACATAGCAAGACCTTTCAACAATCTGAAAATTGACAAGTGGGCCAGGATGCTCCAGAACAACTCTCCTGCTCTTTTAAGAAATAGTAGATCTTCAATGTCCTTCTGAGGGGGTCAATGGGTTCCAGATTTAACAATTCAGCTGGTAGACTTCAACTGAGTGCAGCACTCCTTCAGTGTTTCTTACATTTTTGATTACTCACATTTATGGCCTAGTTTTGCAATGGAAACATCTTCCCCACAATTATTTTATATCTTCGAATATCTCTATCAGGTCACTACATGGTCTTATCTTTTTCAAAAGAGACCCTGGTTGTTCAGACTCTCTCAATGGTGATTAGCTTTTTAGTTCTTGGTTGTACTTTCTTCAGTTAATCTTGCAATTATGGAATCCAGGACCATGCACAGTATTACATAGAGTGTACAAAACAATAAGTCTTTGATAGTTGATTTACAAGTTTTTGGGTTTATGGTCTATGCTACTCATCTCATCCTATTACTTTACATTCCTTAAACAACAAAAACAAAAAATCCAAAGAACTGCAGGTGCTGGAAATCAGAAACAAACAAATACCTCCAAAAAAACTCAGGTGATCTGATAGCATCTGTGGAGACAAAGCAGAATTACTATTTTGGGCCCAGTGACTGCTTCAGAACTGATTGTAGCTGGGAAAAGGTTGGGAATAGAAACGAACAGATGGAGACAGAGTGAGGGGGGGAGAAAG
>NC_057734.1:3770717-3779462 GCF_004010195.1 Chiloscyllium plagiosum | reverse complement strand
TCATTGTTATTCACCTTCACCACCATGTGGGAACAAGACTCACATCATCAATGTAGAACCCCAAAATACTATAGATTGAACCATCTTCTTGCAAAACAATCCAGTTCCTCCCATTCCTTACTTTTGGAGTAGGTTCCTGAAGTTTTTTTCCCCTCACTTATGTATATTTCCAAATGTCTTTTGAACCTGTTACACATCCACCACCTTAACAGGAAGTGTGTCTGGAATCCTCATCGCTCATTGGCAAATTAATGGGGTAGGAATTTTCTTTGTTTTTCTAACTCCTTCTTGATCTTAAACAATTCTGGCAAATCTCCTTTTAGCCTTCCCTTCTTTCCACAGCATCATTCACCTCTTATCCCTGGAACGGTTGTGAAATCTTATCTGCACCCTCTCCAAAGTCCTTCACAGCCCTTCCTAAAATGTAGTGCACAAAACTAACATACTCCTCTAGCAAGGAACAAGCAAGAACTTTTTTTACCCAATGAGTGTAATGACTGTGAACATCACTCTTTTACAGACAGAAGCAGAGACATTAACAATTTAAATGAAAGTGAATGGAACTGAAAGAAACAAACTAAGCTAAAGGGAGAACAGAACTGACAGGATCCTATCACACAATGTGAAGTGCCCTCTCCTGTACTAGGAAAGGAATCAAACTAATGGGTCTAGCAACATTTTAGCATAATGTTATAGCATTTGCCTCTATTTCTAGAGTGCAGAGACCTACATGCTTAATTAACTTGAGCAAAATCCAAAACCTAACTTCCACTCATGTTTTACTCAGTTGACCCCTTTGCCATGTCTCTTGCTCCTGCTCGAGCTGTGCTCCCAGAGGAACAAACATCCATCATTCACGAATACATCGATGGGCATGTCCTCCCACCTTCAGGAACTGGCAAAAAAAAGTATCCTTTTTAAATGAAATGTACAGCTTTCAGGAATGTTGTTAAATGTGGCACCTGTGCTGGAACAATTCAACTGTGGAGGGAGATAAGATAAGCTGAGGCTCTTTAAAGAGGAAAAGGCTGGGGAAATGGGAGAGGTAGAGGTAGGAACCCTGGAGTAGTGTTTAAATAAGCACTTGAAGCATGACATCATACAAATTCCAGTCCTGAAAAATAGTTCTAAAATAGATGGATCGTGTTCTGAAGAAGGGTCATTAGACTCAAAACATTAACACTTTTGTCTCTCCACAGACGCTGGAAGACCTGATGAGTTTCACCAGAACTTTGTTTTTGTTTATTTTTAGAACCAGACGTATACTTAATGAAGTTATGAAACTTGAAAAGGTGCTGAAAAGATCAAGGTTGTTGCCATGGTAGGAGGATTTGAATTATACAGAGGGGCAGAATAGGCTGGGACTATATACCCTGGAGCATCAGAGGCTATAGAGATTTGTTAAATCATGAGGGGCAAGGATAGGGTAAATTGACAAGGTCTTTTCGCAGGGGTGGGAACGTTCAAAACCACAGCATAGGCTTAAGATTAGATTAGATTCCCTACAGTGTGGAAACATGCCCTTCAACCCTCAGAAGAGTAACCCACCCAAATCCATTTCCCTCTGACTAATGCACCTAACACCATGGGTAATTTAGCATGGCTAATTCAGCTAACCTGCACATTATTGGACTGTGGGAGGAAACCCTCGCTGACACAGGGAGAATGTGCAAACTCCACAGAGACAGTTGCCCGAGGCTGGCATTGAATGCAGGTCCTTGCGCTGTGAGGCTGCAGTGCTCACCACTGAGCCACTGTTAAGTGGAGGGGTAAAGATTTAAAAGGGACCTAAAGGGCAAAGTATTCATACAGAGGGTTGTGCACGTGTGGAATAAGCTGCCAGACGAAGTGGTGAAGAGAGAAAAAAAAAACTGCAGACGCTGGTATCCAAAGTAGGCAAGCAGGAGGCTGGAAGAACACAGCAAACCAGGCAGCATCAGGTGGTGGAAAAGTCAGAGTTTTAGGTATAACCCTTCTTCAGGGCTAGTTAAGGTTTATACCCAAAACAATGACTACTCCAACTCCTGATGCTGCTTACTTGCTGTGTACTTCCAGCCTCCTGTTTGTCAACAAAGGAAGTGGAGGAGACTGGTCCAATTACAACATTTAAAAGGAATCAGGATGCACACATGAATAGGAAGGGCCTAGAGGAATATGCATAGAATGCTGGCAAATGGGACTAGGTTAGTTTAAGATATCTGGTCAGCATGGTTGAGTTGGACCCAAGAGTCTGTTTCCATGCTGTACATCTCTATGAATTCCGGTCTCCCTTCCTATAGGGAGGTTGTTGTGAAACTTGAAAGGGATCAGAAAAGATTTACAAGGTTGTTGCCAGGGTTGGAGAGCTTGAACTGTAGGGTGAAGCTGAATGGGTTTGGCTGTTTTCTCTGGAACGTCAGAGGCTGAGTGGTGACCTTATAGGGTTCTTCAAAATCATGAGGGGCACAGATAGGGTGAAACGACAAGGCCTTTTTCCTAGGGTAGGGGAGCCCAAAAGTAGAGGACATAGGCTTAGGGTGAGAGAAAACATTTAAAAGATACCTAAGGGGCAACTTTTTCCACATACAGGGGCAACCTTTTCCACATACAGGGTTGTCCATGTACAGACTGAGCTGCCAGAGGCAGTGGCAGAGACAGACAAAAAAGACTGTAGATACTGGAATCCAAACAGGAGGCTGGAAGAACACATCAGGTGGAGAAGTCAACATTTCAGGTATAACCCTTAGCTAGCCCTGAAGGAGGGAGGGTTATACCTGAAAGGTTGACTTGTCCACCTTCTGAGAAAGAGAAAGTGAGGACTGCAGATCAGTCAAAAGTGTGGCACTGGAAAAGCACAGCTGGGGGCAGGAAAATCATCATTCCCATACCAACTAGACATCCACCCACATTCCTGAAGAGTTTATGCCCTAAACATTGACTCTCTGGCTCCTCAGGTGCTGCCTGACCAGCTGTGCTTTTCCAGCCCACACTTGTAGACTTCTCCACCTCCTGACAGTGCTGGGCTGGCTGTGTTCTTCCAGCCCCCTGCTTGTCTACAGAGGAAGTGGTGGAGGTTAGTACAGTGGCAACATTTAAAAGGCATCTGGACAGGTACATGAATAGGAAGGGTTTGGAGGGATATGGGAAGGGTGCTGGCAAGGGGGACTAGGTTAGGTTGGGATATCTGGTCGGCGTGGACCGAAGGGTCCTATTCCGTGCTGTACACCTCTGCGAGCAGCACGAACACGATGGGCCGAACAGCCTCTTTCCTGTGCTGCTGTAGTGCCCCCCCACCCCGGGCCCTGTCTCTGCCTCTCACTCTCACCTTGGCCGCCTCGGTGCCCACTTGCTCGGACTCGTACATGAGGGCGACGCTGCGGCCGCTGCTCTGTACGGCCCTCTCGGCGCTCCTCAGGGCCTGCTGCCTCAGGGACCACTGCCCGTCGTCGTCGGCGCTGCTGCTGCTCCCAGGCCCAGGCCCGTCCTCCCAGGCCCCCGGCTGGCTCCTCCGGCCGCCAGACACCGCCGGGCCCTCCGGCTCATCGTCATCGTCGTCAGCGAACGGGTTGTGGCGGTTGGGGTAGGCCGACATCCCCCCCGCCCCTCGCTATCACTCGGTGCCGCCTGCCGCCCGACTCGGGATTGCCCCCTTCACCGGACAATTTCAAATCACCTGACACCTCCTTTGACCCCTGCGCATCATCACCACGTGACTCACCCGGGTGATACGCGTCAAGGGCGCGGCCATCTTTCAGACTGGCTGCCAGCACCATCATGTGATTTCAGCCCCACTTCTCCACCCAAAAGAGTCCAGGCTAACTTCCCTGAAATTAAATAAATCACACAACGCCAGATTATATTCCTGATGAAGGGCTTTTGCCCGAAACGTCGATTTTACTGCTCCTTGGATGCCGCCTGAATTGCTGTGCTTTTCCAGCACCACTCTAATCTAAAAACCAAATTATATTCCAACAGGTTTATTTGGAATACAAGCTTTCGGAGCACTGCTCCTTCATCAGGGGCAGGGTCACAGTTTATAGTAAAAGATCAAGGTGTCATACACTTGTACTTGCTGATCAGTCAAATAAGACAGTAAACCAAGAGCAGGAAGGGTATAGGAATAGGAAGGGTTTTGAGGGATATGGGGCAAGTGCTGGCAAATGGGACTGGATTAGGTCAGGATATCAGGTCGACGTGGACGAGTTGGACCGAAGAGTGTGTTTCTGTGCTGTAGATCTCTATGACTCCACGGCTAACTGATGCAAAGTATTGAACAAACCTGGATTGCTGTTAAGTATTGCACTGGAAAAGCACAGCAGCTCAGGCAGCATATGAGGAGCAGGAGAATTGATGTTTCAGGTATAAGCCCTTCATCAGGAAGTACAAAGTTAAAAATCACACAACACCAGGTTTAATCGGAAGCACTAGCTTTTGGAGCGCTGCTCCTTCGTCATGTGGTGTATAGAGCAATGGGATCACATTCCTGTTGAAGGGTTTATGCCTGAAACTTTGATTCTCCAGATTGCCAGATGCTGGCTGACTGCTGTGGTTTTCCAGCACCACACTTTTCAACTCTGAACTCCAGTATCTGAAGTCCTCACTTTCTCCTAGATTATTGTTAAGTCTTTAATCACTGAGAATGGGGGTGCAGGTTTCAATTCATTAATATGTAATTCCCAGAACTTCTTTCAAGGCACATTCCTGAGATAAATTAAGGTTTCATAAAAAAAGGTGACAGCTCAGATAATGCAGTCTCAGATTAGAGACTGTCTGTATGCCAACCTTGAGTCAGAACAAGGGATACACGATTTAAGACTGAATTGAGGAGAAATTTCTTCACTTTGAGGGTGGTGAATCTTTGGACTTTGCTACCCGAGAGTGCTGTGGAAGCTCAATCAGTGACCATTTTGAAGGCAATAGTGTAATGACGCAGCTCCTTTAACAAGGTTGTGGTGTCCTTGTTTTTTTTTTCAGAAGTGTTTTTCTACACAGGTTCTGAAATATCTGTCTTGATCTACTTGAAGAAGCTTTTAAGTTTAAAAAATCATTTGTACAATGAAAGGGGAGTGGCCAGTTCTCCCAGCTCAGCTTTTCTTTGGTTTAATTTGATTTGGGGTTTTGGCATTCTGGCTGGTCAGAGCAGACAGTCAGTCAGTTTTGAGGCTGCTGGTCAAAGAAACAGATACATGGAAGAAGTTGTTCCATGCTGAATCTCTCAGCCATCTCTCTCTCTCTCTCTAATATCTCTCCTGTAAGATCTTGTGTTTGATTTTACCTTTTGTGGCAAGGGGTGTTTATGGGGATTGTTGCAGGAATTTGGAACAGCATTATTAAGTTGGGGTGGTCTGTTCAAGTTTTGGATAGGTTGTTATCCTATATTCTGTTCTCTTTTGTTTGTGTTTCACTCAGTAGATTTCTGGAGATTCATGACATTAAAGGGGATGGAGAGAGTGTAGGAAAGTGGCATTAATGATCAGCGATGATCTAATTGAATGGTGGAGCAGACATGACAGATTGAATGGCCTGCTTGTGTTCTTACATTCCATTCCATGGTGGCTTTCACAATCATGAGTGGAGGATTGTCCAAGGTGCTTTACAGCTGTTTAAATACTTCTGTAGCATAGTCATTGTGTTGGTTCATCCTCAACCTGAGTTTGTGTCCAGTTAAATGCACCACCAGTTTAGGAAGGATATGAAAACTGTTGAAAGGAGACAGAAAGGACTTACAAGAATTGTTCCAGGATGAGAGAACTCACTTGCATGGTTAAATTGGAGAAGTTGGCACTGTTCTTGAACAGAAGATTGAGGAGATTAGATCAAGGTGTTCAAGATGAGGGGTCTGGACACAATTGATAGTGAGAAACTAACTTCTTGGTCAAAGAGTCCTTAGGAAACATCCACTTAATATTATTCTGTCATTCATAATAAATGGATGTCTCCTGAGGACTCTCACCAAGAAGTCAGTTTCTGTCTATCCACTCTGTCCAGATTATCCATGCAATTGAGTTCTCTCATCCTGGAACAATTCTTGTAAATCCTTTCTGCTCCCTTTCAACAGTTTTCATATCCTTCCTAAACTGGTGGTGCATTTAACTGGACACAAAACTTCATTTGAGGCTGAACCTACACTACAACAATGACTATGCTCCAAAAGTATTTAAATAGCTGTAAAGCACTTTGGACAATCCTCCACTCATGATTGTGAAAGCCACCATGGAATGGAATGTAGGAACGCAAGTAGGCCATCATTCATCTCAATTGTGCTTTTTAAATGGAACTGGATAATTACCTTTTGAGAAAAGAAATTGTTGGGTGACAGAGAATGTGCAGAGGACTGGAGCTAGCTGAGTTATTCTTGCATAGAGCCAAGACTAATGAGAGAGGCTGAATGGCCACCTTCTGTATATGTTTAAGATTCTATGAGATATGACTATTAATTTTTTTTCTCAATTGCCCTATATGGACATTGTTGTCAATGCCTGCTCTTTTTGCCCATTATGATGTTAATTGAAGGATAAGGGCAGGGCATTAGGGAGCACCATAGTGTTATGGGATAATTAAGTCTACTTTATTAGATTAGATTACTTACAGTGTGGAAACAGGCCCTTCGGCCCAACAAGTCCACACCGACCCGCCGAAGCGTAACCCACCCAGACCCATTCCCCTACATTTATCCCTTCACCTAACACTATGGGCAATTTAGCATGGCCAATTCGCCTAACCTGCACATTTTTTGGATTGTGGGAGGAAACCGGAGCACCCGGAGGAAACCCACGCAGACACGGGGAGAATGTGCAAACTCCACACAGTCAGTCGCCTGAGGAGGGAATTGAACCCGGGTCTCTGGCGCTGTGAGGCAACAGTGCTAACCACTGAGCCACCGTGCCGCCCACAGGCAGGTGGCATCTTCAAATCTCATCAAAAAGACTGTATTTCTAACAGTGCAGCTCTCCTTTAACTCTCCTGGAGTGTTTGCCAGGTTTTTGCACTCTGTGTGATTTGAACTCACAACCTTCTGACTTGGGTAAGCATGCTCGCAAATAAACCACAGTTGACGCAATGAAGGATAGAACTACATCCCAACCTCTCCACTTACGGTACCTGAAATAGAATCCAACCTTAACTATGATTTAAGACAGAGATAGGGAGAATATTTTTCTCACGGAAGGTTCTGAGTCATTGGAGTTCCCTTCCTGAAAAGGAGATGGAAGCAGAGTCCTGAATGTTTTTAAAGCAGGCATAGATGAATTCTTGATAAGCAAGAAAGTAAAAGGTTATTGGGGTTGGATGGGAATGTGGAACAATCAGGTTAACAATGAAGAGTTGAGCAGGTTTGTAGATCTGAATGGCCTGCTAATAATTCATTGTATGTATTGCTTGTTTTAGCAAGCACTGATCTTTCTTGAGGGATTAATATCAATCCAGAACACTGTAGTGGCTTCCCCTACTCTTCTTTGACATAGTGTCAGGGGTGGTTAATCTGAGAGGGCAGTGAAGTTTAATTATCTTGATCTGCTCTGGGCTCCTTTCATGGTGTAACTTGTCTCAAAACTGCACTGAGAGAACAACATCAATTCCATGCACAAACTTCCAAACTTCCAAAGTGGGACCCAAAGCTCAAAATTAACATGAAATAAAATCGCTGGAATGTTTTGAGTCCAGTGACTTTTCCTCAATTGTTCTGCTTGAGGCTGTGATGGAAACAGACTTATATGTATCTTTTGTTTTAAATGGAATTGGATAATTATGGAGTCACAGAGATGTACAGCATGGAAACAGACCCTTTGGTCCAACTCATCCATGTTGACCAGATATCTTAAAATTAATCTAGTCCCATTTGCCAGCACTTGACCCATATCCCTCTCTACCCTTCCTCTTCATGTACCCATTCACGTGCCTTTTAAATGTTGTAATTGTACCAACCTCCACCACTTCCTCTGACAGCTCATTCCATATAGACACTGCCCTTTGCGTGAAAATGTTGCCCCTTAGGTCTCTTTTAAATATTTCTCCTCTCACCTTAAACCTACACCCTCTAGTTTTGGATTCCTCCACCCCAGGGAAAAGACTTTGCCTTTTTACCCTATCCATGCCCCTCATGATTTTCTAAACCTCTGTAAGGTCACCCCTCAGCCTCCGACACTCCAGGGAAAATAGCCCCAGCCTATTCAGCCTATCCCTTTGTATCAAACCCTGGCAAAATCCATCACCTTTTGAGAAAATAACACTCATTGGATTGAAAATGTTATTGCTGTTTTTCCCTTCACAGGTGCGGCCAGAGCTGTTGAGTATTATTTCTGGCAGTTTTGTTTCAGATCTCCAGCATCCACAGTTCTTGGTTTGATCAAGGTTAACATGCAGCACATGTGATCTGTGTTTAAAATATGTCAGCTCATAAACAAATATCTAACAAAAGGAACAATGACTCACAAAGGTAAATGTTTACCTCCCTGTTAACCTCCTCACTCCCTGTAGGCTGACGGTTTTGACACACTGGCGCGTTGTGAGATGTGAACTCTCTGGCTCGCCGTCCGGCCGCCGCCACTCAACATGGCGGACCTGTTGGGGAAGGGAGCCGGCCGTGGCTTCTACTTCAACACGGTGCTCAGCTTGGCCCGCTCCCTGGCCGCCCAGAAACCCGCTTCCATCGACAAAGTGAGTTCTTTCTGTTTTATTTCTGATGAAGCCGCTGCGCCGTTGAGAATCTGAGCGGGTTTAGCCGGAGGGATGAGAGAGTGTTCTCGCAAACCACTTCTTTACCCACAT
>NC_057734.1:3736960-3754499 GCF_004010195.1 Chiloscyllium plagiosum | reverse complement strand
CCCCCCATATCTTATGAACTTAAGAACATATAAATAGAAGAATTGAACGTACTCATCCGCAGTACCAGTATTGAGGTACTGACAGCATAATTTAATCTGGGAGTACATTTACTTCTCCCAGCCCACGCTTAATTTCCTCCCTTTTTTTGGAATATCCATTATGAATAAGTCCTTTGTAAGCTTCTAGTTTCCTGGTCCTGTCAGTGTGTTTCGGTGGCTGTGAACAGAACAGTCATTATGCATTAAGAGGAAATATCCCACTATTTCTGGAATAGTGATTGGCTCATATTTTTTTTAAAAAAGTTATTCTTTCATAGGAATATACCATAATTCAATCTGTTAAACTATTGCTGTCATACTCGGGATTAACCCTGGCTCAACGGTGAGTACAGGAGGGCATATCTAAAAACTAGGTGTCAACCTGGCAAAACTACCAAGCAGGACTATTTGTGTGCCAAGCAGCATAAAGAGAAAGAGCTGACAGACAGAGCTAATCAATCCCACAACCAGCAGATCAGATCTAATCTTTGCAGTTCTGCGAAATCCAGTTATAACTGATGATGCACCAGTAAGCGACTCCCTGGCAGAGGTGGCACCACAAATATGTCCGTCCTCAGTGACGAAAGAGCCCAGCACATCAATGCAAAAGATAAGGTTGAAACATTCACAGCAATCTTCAACCAGAAGTGCTGAGTGGATGATCCGTCTTGGCCTCCTCCAGTGTACCCTCGCATCATAGATGCCGGAGTTCTGCCAATTTGATTTGCTCCATTCGATATCAAGATAACGGTTGAAGGCACTGGATATTGAGTTGACAAAGTGTGGCACTGGAAAAAGCTCAGCAGGTTAGGCAGCATCTGAAAAACAAGAGAATCAACATTTAAGGCATCAGCCCTAAAAAAGATTATGCCCAAAGCGCCGATTCTCTTGCTTCTCAGATGCTGCTTGACCTGCTTTGCTTTTCCAGCACCACGCTTTACCAACTCTGACTCTCCACCATCTGCAGTCCTCACTTTCTCCTAGGCACTGGATATTGCAAAGGCTTCGGTTCCTGTCAACAATCTGTCAATACTACTGAGGATGTGTACTCCAAAAGTAGCCAAGCTGTTCCGGTCCTGAAAAGAAAAACTGCAGATGCTGGACTCTTCCTGAACAAAGGTTTTCCCTTAAATGTTGACTTCCCCACTTTCTGATGCTGCCTGGCTTGCTGTGCTCTTCCAGTCTTGGCTTGTCGACTAAACTGTTTCATTACAGCTGCAAGCTGACATTGCCAAGGTGTATTCTGTGTGCGGAAAGCAGGACAAATTTCGCCTGGCGAATTACCACCTCACAAGACTATCATTGAAGTGATGGAAGGTGTCAAGGACAGTGCTATAAAACTGTACCTGCTCATCAATAACGTGCTCATGGGTACCCAATTTGCATTCTGCCAAACCCACTGGTCTTATTATAGATTTTGTTCAAACAGGGACAAAAGAGCTGAGTTCCAGAGGTGAGGGGCTAGTGACATCCATTGACATCAAAGCCGCATTCAAATGATGGTTCCATCAACGGAGCCAAAGCAAAACTAAATCAGTGGGAATTAGGATGAACTGTCCACTGGTTGGAGTTATGGGCTGAAGAGTGGCAGATGGAGTGCAATTTTGATAAATGCAAGGTGCTGCATTTTGGAAAAGCAAATCTTAACAGGACTTACACTTAGTGGTAAGGTCCGAGGGAATGTTGCTGAACAAAGACACCTTGGAGTGCAGGTTCACAGCTCCTTGAAAGTAGAGTCGCGGGTAGGTAGGATCGTGTAGGTGGCGTTTGGTATGCTTTCCTTTATTGGTGAGGGTATTGAGTATAGGAGTTGGAAGGTCATGTTGCGGTTGTACAGGACATAGGTTCGGCCTCTTTTGGAAAATTATGTACAGTTCTGGTCTCCTTCCTATTGGAAGGGTGTTGTGAAACTTGAAAGGGTTCAGAAAAGGATGTTGCCAGGGTTCAAGGATTTGAGCTATAGGGAGAGGCTGAACAGGCTGGGGCTGTTTTCCTGAACAGCCTCGGTGGCTGAGGGGTGACTTTTTAGAGGTTTATAAAAGGGGGAAGGATAGGATAAATAGGTCTTTTCCCTGGGGTGGGGCAGTCCAGAACTAGAGGGCAAAGGTTTAGGGTGAGAGGGGAAAGATATAAAAGGGACCTAAGGGGCAACTGTTTCACACAGATGATGGTGCGTGTATGGAACGAGCTGCCAGAGGAAGTGGTGGAGGCTGGTACAATTGCAGCATTTGAAAGGCGTCTGGATGGGTATATGAATAGGAAGGGTTTAGAGGGATGTGGGTCAAATGTTGGCAAATGGGTCTAGATTAGATTCGGCTATCTGGTTGGCATGGATGGGTTGGACCAAAAAGTCTGTTTCCGTGCTGTACTTTTCTCTGACTCTATGACGTAGGAAGATGGTTGTGGTTCTTGGAGGTTAAACATCTCAGCTCCAGGGCGTCTACAGTTCTTCAGTCCATGATAAGATCAGAAATAGGAATGTTCACATCATATTTTTGAATGTTCATGATTCGTCAGATACTGAAACAGTCCATATGTAACAAGTTCTGGACAGTGTCCAGGCTTATGCTGAAGTATGTCAAGAAACATTTGTGTCCCACAAATGCCAGACAATGACCATCTCCAATCAGAGCGAATCTAATCTCTGCCTCTTACATTCAATGGTGTTACCATTGCTGAATCTCCCACAATTAACATCCTGGATTTTGCCGTTGACCAGAAACTCAACTGGACATGCCATATAAGTACAGTGACTACAAGAGCTAGGAGTACTGTGGTGAGTAACTCACTTCCTGACTCCCCAAAGCCTGCCCAGCATCGACAAGCACACGTCAGCAGTGTGATGAAATACTGCCCACTTGCCTGGATGGGTGCAGCTCCAACAACACTCCACACAGTGGACACCATTCAGGACAAAATAGTCCACTTGATTGGCACCAAATCCCCCCTCTCCATCACTGATGGTCAGCCACAGCAATGTATTATCTACAAGAAGTCCTGCAGAGTTTATCAAAGCTGCTTGGCACATTCCAAACTCATGGACCACTTTCATCTAGAACGACAAAGACAACAGATATATGGTAACGCCAGCACCTGCACGTTCCCCTCCAAGCCACTCACCATCCTAACTTGGATATATATTTCTGTCTCTGGATCAAAATCTTGGAATTCCCTCCATCAGGGCATTGTGGGTCAACCCACAGCAGGTGGAATGCACTGGTTCCAGGGGGCAGCTCACTTTCCTTCTCAAGAGCATCTTGGGATGGGCAATAAATGCTGGGCAACCAATAGTGTCCACGTCCCATGAGAGAATAAGGTTTTTAAAAAAAAGGCATCACGAGCAGGGCCATGTTTGTTACAAATCCCTATTTGCCTTTGAATGGAGACCCTTGCAGATAGTAGTTAAAAAGTTACTGCATTGCAGATTTCCTGAAGGATGTTTGTGAATCAGGTAGGCCACAGCCGTAGCTGCTGGTTGTCTTGGTAACCATTATTGACATATGCTTTATATTCTAAATTTATTGGCCATGAATGGATTCCAACTAATGTCTTCAGTGAATTAGACTGGTCCTCTAGATTGCAAGTTCATTGAGTTTACCATGTCTCCCTATGCCTCATTGTCATATAAAATTATACAGTACAAGAGGAGGCTCTTTGAAAGCCCTATCCAATTGATCTGATCTTCATAATGTTTCTTCACAATCCTTTAAAAAGTTACTTTATATGTATTTATCTAATTTCCTTCTCAAAAAAAAAAATGCTTTTGTGTGTGTTTTCACCGCCTTTCCTGCCATTGCATTCCAGGTCTACTGAACTGCTTGCATAAGAAAAGTCTCCACATCTCCCAAACCTTCCAGATTTAAGAAAAGTGAAGAGCTCGCATGTGCCTGAAAGTGTTCAGTATTCCTGTTATCTAATTTTATCTTTGAGACTGATCAACATTTTTTCTTGCAGGTAGAAAAGTTACTTTGTATGTCTCCTGTGGATTTCCATGGCATTTTTCAGTTGGATGAACGCCGCAGAGATGCAGTTATTGCTCTCGGAGTTTTTCTGACAGAGTCAAAACTTCAGGTAAGAAAGATTTGTGCTGTAAGTATCTTGATACAACTGGAATCTCTTGGAATTTGTTTTGGTTTCTGATGGTGTGTTCTGTAATGACCACTGAAGCATTTTAAATTAAGTGAATCACATCTTTGCAAATTTCTTTTTTACTATAACCTGTGCTGCTGTGAATGCCTCTCATCTTTCTGTTAATGTAACCTAAAAACCCCTCTGTTAAAATCCGATTCTTGTCACCATGGCACTGTTGTTTGCATTTGTCAACAAATCCTTTTGGAAAATTATTTTAATCCTCGGGTCCACAGAAGTGTCTCTATTATCTTAGGGACGTGCTGGTTTCAGCCTTCTAAGCTTTCCAAAATAAAATGTAATTGTTTCAGATCGCTACCAATTCTTCTTGTGACCATTTGATAACTAGAACATGTTCTTGAAATACAACACAGTGACAAAAATCAGAGAGGCTTGTAATTACATTGTAACAGCAGACATAGGAAAATTGAATGATGCAGAAGAAATTAATTGAGAAAGGTTGATGCAGCAATTTAGGAATGAAAAAAAAGTGGAAGGATTTTAAAAAATAAAAAAGGAAAGTCTTTTTGCTGTCACTCTCCTCACTATTGTTTCTCATCACTAGCATCATTCTGTTTAATTGATGCCATATCCTTTCTGTGGTTTTAATGTCCTTTTCAATAATGGGATGTTAAAAATTTCTCAAAGTACTTGTTTACTTGGCTTTTAGTAGTTTTATTTATTTACAGTAGAAACAATGATGCATTTAAACTCTTTTATGTCTCAGTTCACCGATATCTATCTTTATATTTCTATTGGGTGCACAGCTGCATTTCCCCACAATATGGTTTTACCCCTGTCCATATTGCATTGCTTCCTTGTTTCAGTGACCCACTTGAAGGCTTTCTTTGTTTCCTTTAGGTGTTGCAATGTTATCTTCTTTGGTATTATCAACTCATCCGATGATATGGCAAAGACAGATGTAACCAATTTGTTCTTATTTTCTCATAGCACAAAGAAACTGTGGTTCCCTATCTGCTGCGGCTGCTTAAGGGATTACCCAAAGTCCAATGGATTGAAGACAGCTCAGGGAAAAAGAATCGAGGTAATCGCATGTCATTTGTGCTTTCTGTTGTGATTGGCAAAAGTTATGAAACCTTGAATAATTCAGCATTTCTACTGCCATGTATCATCAGCCCAACATAAATTTGCTATGACTACAAATTTGAAATAGGAGGGCTGGCTAATGTTGTTTCCTTTGCAAATATTCGCTCAATAGAGTTGCTGAAATATTATAAGTTACAAAGTTAAGATTTCAGAATGATACTGGATATTGGCAATCATTCATTGAATCAGTGTATTTTTTGTTAATTAAATGCTAATTAATCTCCATGGAGCTGTACATCGGAATCGGGTCTTCGGGAAAAGTGGGGTTGGTAATCATGAGTAATTGGGTGAGGTTGGGACATAATTGGATCTTCAGTCGAAGGGCATATCCATGTATTTACATTTTCGTAATAACTAGCTTGTATGTCCATAATCACAATGGGAACTGTTCTGTAAATTTCTAAAGGCAACTTCCACAAGCACTGTGAAGGTGCAGCAGTGCATTTGGTTCTGTTTCCCTTAGATATCTTGGCCATGTACTGGTAGCAACCCAGAAATTACAGGTGTTATTGAATTTATTTTCACAATGAAATGGCCTTGGAACTTGTCCTCGCTGGTCAGATATTGCAGTTCCATAATGACTAGATTATCATATGCTTTTGGAATTCATAATGGGAATGGTTGAGAGAATGCCAATGCAGGAATCAGATATTTTAAAACATTATAATGTTCCTACGTGCGAACTTTCCATGCAAGTAGATTTTTTTTAAAGTTAAAAATGGACAGAAATTCTGTAAGGTGGAGTTCTGGCTTTAATGAAAAAAGAATGACACTCATCTCTGGTGCTGTTATAGGGAACCCATAGTTGTTGTAGTGGTTGTGCTTGAAACTTCACCCTTTTTCTACAGGGATAGACAACAATTTCCCTTGCTTATTGCACAAGAAATAAACTCCTTCAGCTACTGGAAGCTGTACACCTCTGTGGCAATAAAGATTGCACAGGATGTGGTGTAACACAGCGGGAGTGTCAGCTTGTCCAAAAATAGGAACTGAATCAAAGAGAAGAATTCTTTGCATTAATAAGCTGATGTTATTTGTTAATCAAGTGGTGCCATGTTAGTGTTGTTACTACTGGGCCAGGTGACCAGGGTTCAAGTCTCACTGCAGAATGCTATGGTCACAGATCTGTGACATAATACATGCAAGTGGCATTGATATTTTAAAAAAACTTATTATCACTGACGGTGGGTTCTAAAATTAGGAGTTGCATATTTATCATGCTTCGCTGTGAATAAATCTAAAATAAGTAAAGCTTGACCTCTGGTTTCCTCCTCCCTCAACTGGCTATAAAGAGATTTAATATTTGTACTTAACCTGTTCTATGTTTCTGATTTTTAAAATTTTGAATGGCGAATGAGTACTACATGTCAATACATATTTCAAGGTCAACTTGTGCATAAGGTATTTCTGCTTATACTTGCACCTGGACCAATGCATCTCTGAGACAGAAGGTTAGGGGTTCTGAGGTGCATGGATGGGGCCAAATGTCCCCAGGGCTTCAGGGCAGGGCCAAGGGAGCACAGCTTCACAGATGATACACAAACAGGCGGCGTCTCCCAGTTGAGGTTGGTGTGAACATACCATGGCATTGTCCTGGCCAGCTGTCAGGTCTCAACCAATGCCATGTAAATGTTTTTAAAAATCGCACGACAGTAGGTTTATTTGGAATGATAACTCGGTGTCATGTGATTTTTAACTTTGTCCACCCCAGTCCAGCACCAGCTCCTCCACATCATGTCAACAGTGATCATGAATTTCATTGTATTTATGGGACTTTGCTTGCAATTGTGTTTGAAAAGCAGCAGTGTCTCTATTTCATAGGAAATCCATTAATAATGAAACACTTGCACTTCTGAGGGCATCAGCTATGTTATGTAAATATAACTCGTGTTTTGCCTAATAGTGGTTTTGCTGGGTTTAGTGAATTAACTTATGCCACAATAGCCTTTGTTGGAATTGAATAGTTGAGCTGAAGATTTAACAATGATTCCCACAGAAAGATAATTACTGTGAATGAATACTATATTAAGAATTAGTCTTGATCTTTCACCTTCTTCAGATTGACATGTTTTATTCACCCTAGTTGTCACATGGAATTAAGCACGTCATACGGGTTGTGTAAAAGATAGGTGGAAATTTTAAGACACTGTAGAATGCACGTGTCAAATGACAAACAGAATCAACTAGGAGGAGGGTTCAAGTCATAAATTGAAACATTTGTAAACTCAGTCAAGTAACTATGCTACAGCAAGACAATTTGATTTTCATGAAAAACTGAAGTGAGGAAGAAGAAATCAGCCCTGAAGAAGAAACCTAAGACCAGATGAACTCAGGGCATGGTTAGGAACATGGGACTGGGATACCATAGCAATCTGTAGTCTAATGGCAGTCTAATGTTCCAGGATACAAATGCTACAGGAAGGACAGAAAGGGAGGCAAGAGAGGAGAGGGAGTGGCGTTTTGATCAGGGATAGCATGATAGCTGGACTGAGGGAGAATATTCCCACAAGTACATCCAGGGAAGTTATTTGGGTTGAGTTGAGAAATAAGAAAGGGATAATCCCCTAATAGTCAGAGGGAAATTGAGAAACAAATTTGTAAGGAGATCTCAGTTATCTGTCAGAATAATAATGGTAGGGGATTTTAATTTTCCAAACATAAACTTGGGAGTGCCATAATGTGAAGGGTTTAGATGGAGAGGAATTTAAGTGTGTCCAAGAAAATGTTCTGGTTCAGATACGTGGATGAAGGTGCAAAACTTGACCTCCTCTTGGGAAATAAGGCAGGGCAGGTGACTGAGGTGTCAGTGGTGGAGCACCAGCAACCATAATTCTATTAGTTTTAAAATAGTGATAGAAAATGATAGACCAGAGCTGACAGTTGAAGTTCTAAATTGGAGGAATGCTAGTTTTGGTGGTATTTGGTAAGAACTTTCAAAAGCATATGGTGGGGGCAGATGTTCGCAGGTGAAGGGACGGCTGGAAAATGGGAAGCCTTCAGAAATGAGGTAACGGGAGTGCAGAGACAGTATATTCCAGTTCGGGTAAAAGGAAAGGCTGATTTGTATAGGGAATGCTGGATAACTAAAGAAATTGAGGGTTTGATTAAGAAAAAAGAAGGAAGCGTGCGTCAGGTGTAGGCAAGATAGATCAAATGAATCCTTAGAGTCTAAAGGCAGTAGGAGTATACTTAAGAGGGAAATCAGGAGGGCAAAAAGGGGGCATTAGCTTTGGCAAATAGGGTTAACGAGAGGTTTTTACAAATCTATTAAGGACAAAAGGGTAACTAGGGAGAGAATAGGGCCCCTCAATGATCAGCAAGGTGGCCTTTGTGTGGAGCTGCAGAGGATGGGCGAGATACTAAATGAGTGTTTTGCATCAGGATCTACTGTGGAAAAGGACATGGAAGATTTAGAATGTAGGGAAATAGATGATGAATCTTGAAAAATGTTCGTATTACAA
This sequence comes from Chiloscyllium plagiosum, assembly GCF_004010195.1. Lineage (NCBI taxonomy): Eukaryota > Metazoa > Chordata > Chondrichthyes > Orectolobiformes > Hemiscylliidae > Chiloscyllium > Chiloscyllium plagiosum. Next base: position 3,745,764 of record NC_057734.1, on the reverse strand, counting down.
AGGAGCAAGTGCTGGATGGTTTGAAACGTATAAGAGTGTATAAATCCCCAGGACCTGATCAGGTGTACCCTAGAACTCAGGGAAGCGAGGTAAGTGATTGTTGGGCCTCTTGCTGAGATATTTGGATCATCGATAGTCACAGGTGAGGTGCCGGAAGACTGGAGGTTGGCAAACGTGGTACCACTGTTTGAGAGGTGGTAAGGACAAGCCAGGGAACTATAGACCAGTAAACCTGATGTCAGCGGTGGGTACATTGTTGGAGGAAATCCTGAGGGACAGGATGTACATGTGTTTGGAAAGGCCAAGACTGATTAGGAATAGTCAATACGGCTTTTTGCATGGGAAATCATGTCTCACAAACTTGATTGAGTTTTTTGAAGAAGTAACAAAGAGGATTGATGAGGGCAGAGCGGTAGGTGTGATCTACATGGACTTAAGTAAGGTGTTCGACAAGATTCCCCAAGAGAGACTGATTAGCAAGGCTAGATCTCATGGAATACAGGGAGAACTAGCCATTTGGATACAGAACTGGCTCAAAGATAGAAGACAGAGGGTGGTGGTGGAGGGTTGTTTTTCAGACTGGAGGCCTGTGACCAGTGGAGTGCCACAAGGATCGGTGCTGGGTCTTCTACTTTTTGTCATTTACATAAATGATTTGGATATGAGCTTAAGAGGTACAGTTAGTAAGTTTACAAATGACACCAAAATTGGAGGTGTAGTGGATAGTGAAGAGGGTTACATCAGACTGCAATGAGATCTTGACCAGATGGGCCAATGGGCTGAGAAGTGGCAGATGAAGTTTAATTCAGATAAATGCGAGGTGCTGCATTTTGGGAAAGCAAATCTTAGCAGGACTTATACACTCAATGGTAAGGTCCGAGAGAAAGTAGCTGAACAGAGAGACCTTGGAATGCAGGTTCATAGCTCCTTGAAAGTGGAGTTGCAGGTAGATGTATAGTGAAGAAAGCGTTTGGTATGCTTTCCTTTATTGGTCAGAGTATTGAGTACAGGAGGTGGGAGATCATGTTGCGGCTATACAGGACATTGGTTAGGCCACTGTTGGAATATTGTGTGCAATTCTGGTCTCCTTCCGATCGGAAAGATGTGAGACTTGAAAGGGTTCAGAAAAGATTTGCAAGGATGTTGGCAGGGTTGGAGGATCTGAGCTACAGGGAGAGGCTGAACAGGCTGGGGCTGTTTTCCCTGGAGCGTCGGAGGCTGAGGGGTGACATGGTAGAGATTCATAAAATCATGAGGAGCGTGGATTGGATCAATAGACATGGTCTGTTCCTGGGGGTGGGGGGGAACATAGGTTTAGGGTGAGAGGAGAAAGATATAAAAGAGACCTAAGGGGCATCTTTTTCATACAGTGTGGTACATGTATGGAATGTCAGAGGATGTGGTGGAGGTTGGTACAATTGCAACATCTAAAAGACATCTGGATGGGTATATGAATAGGAAGAGTTTGCAGGGATATGGGCCGGATACTGGCAGGTGTGACTAGATTGGGTTGGGATATCTGGTCGGCATGGGCGAGTTGGACCGAAGGATATGTTTCCGGGCTATACACCTCTGTGAGTCTCTGACTTTCGTTTCATGTGGTTTTGTTCCTTGTGTTTGAAGAAGTTTAATTTGTTAAATATTTTTGTAGCTGTGATTTTAAAACAATACAGCGTATTAGAGGCAGACATTTTGGCGAATTAGGGAGTTTGGTTTTTATTGGGTGAGTTTGAGTGAACAAACTAAATGGTGTAGTGCATTCGGCTTTCAGATAAAAACTCTTTGGATTTCAGTATGGTAGTTTTGCAGAAGTCTTGGCAGAAGCTGATTATGTAAAAATGTCACTCCTGAGAAAACAGTTTAGGACTGTTAAGAAAGACTTTACCTCACTAAGTTTCAGATCAGAAGTGTTTGGTTAAAGTATTGAAAGGATTTTTTGATGTTGAGAAATTCTGAGCTATTTTATGATGATGCTAAAGTCACAGTGACTCAGAATTCAGTAGTTAAACTCCTTATGTATTGGATTCCAAAGATGATGAATTTGACGGTTTTCAAAACATTTTATTTTGAAGCAACATTTAATTATGGTTAAAGATGTTTTTGTAGACCTAATTCATTCAATAAAACACATTGACCTGGATTTAATTTGAATTGTCAGTGTTATTAGTTCCCATTTTACTTCACCACACACCGGGTGGTGGGTGTTTGGAACGCGTTGCCAGCAGAGATGATAGAGTCAGGCACAGTAGATTCATTTGAGATGCATCTGGATAAATGCATGTGTAGGTGGGGAGTAGAGGGATAAAGATGCTTAGGAATTGACCGACAGGTCTAGACAGTACATTTGGATCGGCTCAGGCTTGGAGGGCCGAAGGGCCTGTTCCTGGGCTGTAAATTTTCTTTGTTCTTTGTTCTAAAATGGTAACCACCAACACCAGTGGTTCATGTTTTATACTTGGTATGTAAGGGAACCCATTTTTGGAAGGATTTTTCAAGACTTCAAAGGTTGATTTGAATGTTGCAATATGTAAGTCTAGCTGCTGGTTTTATGATTTCTTTTAAAAGCTATTTTCATTAATTTGCTCTTATGCAATCTGGCAATAGCAACTTGTAAATTTTTAAGTACTCAACGTGATTATTCCCAATGCCCAGGAAGCCCTTGCAATTGAGCTTTACTAGATTTCACATTGAAAATCTATTAACACAGGCTGATAAAACTCCTAGTATAATTTTTCTTTGGGCTGAAAGACCAACTTTTGTGAATTTGATTGGAGTGAAAGAAGGTTACTACTTCACATTGCACTGTTGGAAAGTATTGAATGCAGCAAAAAACTCTTTGGCTTCAATGTCTTAGTGTTATGAAATAAGAAACCAATATGAGCTGTGCTTCTGTAACTTGTAACACCATGGCAGTGATTGAACTGTAACTTAACCTGAGTCTTTTTAACGTCAGTGAAGGACTTTTTACATTGTGCTCAGTATATTGAAATAACAACAGCACAGATTGATGGCATGGGATTGCAAGTTGCTGAAGACCCAGCTTAATGTTTTTTCAGGATATGGGGCATTGCTGGTTGGGCCAGCATTTATTGCCCATTCCTCGTTACCCTTGAGAAGGTGGTGGTGTGTTGCCTTCTTGAACTGCTACTGTTGATTATATCACCGTTGTGTTGACAAGGTGCGGGTGTGTGTATAAGGGGAGAAATATTTGCAATTTGTTTTTTAATTAATTTTTCAACCTTGCAGGAAAGCTTCCTGTTGCTGAAAATTTCAGCTTCTGTTTGGTGACACTACTTTTTGATGTTGCTCAAAAGGACCCTACGTTAAGGGTACAGGTAAGGCATTATTCAGTACCTCAGAAAAATGACTTTTGTTACAAATGTCACAAATCCCAATCATAAATTTAATGAGATTATGTGGTGGTACACTTTTTTTTTAAAGAGTTCCATTGTTGCAATTTAATTGATTAAAAACCACCTTGAAGAAAGGAGTTTTTATTTACTTTTGGCACGTGGAGGTAACACTTCTATGACTGCATGTCTTAAAAAACTGTTTTAATTTGTGGCTCTGCAATACTGTGATGATTCAAGGGAGAAGGTACATAGTGATATTGCCACTGGGCAAATTTACGGCAGCTGGTGGAATTTAAAAATCAACTTCATGACTTATTGGAGACCGAAAACTACCACCGATTGCTATAAAAACCCATGGTAGTCTGCCATCCTCATCAAGTCTGACCTACATGTGACTGCAGGCATGCAGCATTGAAATTGGCTCCTATGTGCTCTCTGAAATGATCAAATAAACCAATCGGTTCAAAGATAGTTTGAGTTAGCCCCATCTCTTGATAGCATATTTTTTAAAGATTCCTTTGCATTTGAGATTGTTTGTAAAGTACAAGTTTGTAAAATGCCTCTCTGTACCCTTTTGCATCTCAGATATTAAATTTTGTCATGTTTGGTTTTTGAAAAAATAATCTTTACAGGTTCTGGAGGCTATACTAGATGTCATGGAAGTTCTGTTGGGGATGTGTCTGGCGCCTCAGACTCAGGATAAAGGTATTTATGTGCAGCTCTGAAAATACAAGATCCTAGTTGATGTTTTAGTGAAGAAATTACTAAACCAAGTTGTGAAGTGGTGGGCTGGAACTGAAAACTTGGATTCAGAACAATGGTTCAGTGAAATGTAGAATACATTGGCAATGACAAGGTTAAGAGTGTGAGCTGAAAGTAAATGTAGCAACCATTTTTAGTAAGAGGGTGATGGGAAATCACATAGATTACCGGCAATTCATCAAAAAGCTGTAGCAGGGTTTTTTTTTAAATGGATTGGATGAATCCCGGTTTGAAAAGAGGATTTAGATGTCTTTCGTCCCAGAAGTTTGGTAAGGAACATGATTTGAGCTTGCCAGCTTAAGTGAAGAATTGCTCATAAACTGTAAGAGTTCAGTCCTGACATTGTAGATCAGTTTTCATCAATTATCAATGTATTAGCTATAGTTGCACTTAGACCAGGGCAATATTTCAGAAACTAAAACAAGTATTCTTAAGTTGGTGTCACATCTACCAGTTTTAGTTTGCACTTGCTGGAGATAGTATGAAAGTATTTTGTTGAAATGTACATTTTTTTTATCGAGCTGTTGTAAATATCAAGTTCAATGCCTGTATCCTGTCAGCTTGCTCTATATTAACAAGTTTTGCCTTTGTGCAGAAAACCTGTGCAGATATGCAGTGCCTTGCTTGATTGGAATTGGTCGAGCTTTTGGACGTTACAGTAACACAGATGAATCTCTCCTTTCAAAACTATTTCCCAAAATTACACCACAATCACTGAAAGTTCCTCATGAGATGGATGGACTGAGACGGCGCTCCTTCAATGATTTTCGATCAATCCTGCCCAGTTCCCTCCTGACTGCCTGCCAATCGTGTGATAGCTTGCGGCACAACGCCTGTAGTGGGACCAGCGTTTCTCAGGTTAAAACCAAACTTCAGTCTTATTGTTTGCTAGAAACATTATTTTTCTGAAAGATGATTTTGCTCTTATAAGATGTATGAGAGTGGTCATATTGGGAACATCTTAAAATTTGTAAAGTTCTTTAAGTTGCAAAATCAATTCCAAGCCTTCATTTTGAATAAATTTTTATCTTTTACAAGAAAATGAAAATGCTGATAAACTAGCATTTATATTGAAAAAGAGAAGTTGCTTTTCACTGAAAATCTATTGGAAATAGTTTTATTTTGCTAACTCCTTTGGTAAGCATGCTGCTTAATCCTAAAGCATTCACTTTCACCCCTTTGTTTAAGCTCTCTCAAATTCTGAATCAGCTGCTGTTACCAAGGTTGTCATGTGTTGCTTCAGTTGAAAACCAAACTTTGGAGTTCTTGCCTAACGTCGTTCTTCTTTAATACTGCAGGCAAGCCCTGAACGCACAACTGCAGCTCCTTGTTCACCAGGAGGGACCAACTTGCACTATTTCGAAGGTAAAGTGGTAGATCTCTGCTGTTACACAGATCACATCAGAGCATTTTTGAATAAAGCTACAGGAACTTAAAATGTGCTGAATATCCTCATCTATATTGTAGACATGCTGTGGAAGTGCCGGTGTTGCAGTGGGGTGGACAAAGTTAAAAACTCACATAATGCCAGGTTATAGTCCCACAGGTTTACCTGAAAGTAGAAGTTTTTGGAGCGCTGCTCCTTTGTCAGGTAGCCTGATGAAGAAGCAGCACTCCGAAAGTTTGTGTTTTCAAATAAACCTGTTGGACTATAACCTGTTGTTGTGATTTTTAACTTTATTAAAGAAGCACAGTGCCAATGAATATGTGCCTATGCAACCACATAATTTGAGATAAAATTAGTGAATATTTCAAAACACATGAGTAAACGCAGGTAAGCTAACAAAACTTGTTTGGGCAAATCATGTTGGACAAGTAGAAGGGTTTCTTTGTCACTGAAGTGACCAATTGGATAAAGAGGGTATTCTGTGCAACGTACTCTTGTATGGATTGTGACAAGGCATTTAGTGATGGGTCTCAAGAGTAAAATTCAGACATAGGAAGTGATGCCATTGATGGCTGGAGTAATTAGACAGGAAATGTGATGTTTTGAATAAGTGTATGTTGCACTGGTCAGGCCGTCAAAAACATGGCATCATTCTCTGGGCCCTATTGCAGAAAGGATGTTGAAGTCTTTTATTCAGCAGGAAATGGTTAGGAAACTACATAAGAGATTTTTCTGGGGCTGGAAAGAATTTTGAGAATTTCTTTTTGATATTATGAAGAATTTTAGAGTGGTGGATAGGGAAATATCTATTTCCTCTGGTTAGGTAACTGTGGCTGAAGGGCATGAATACAAAATGATGTTTAACAAAGAACCAGCAGAGATCTGAATGACTGTTCAGCCACCTCCTGTGCTGTACTTTGATGTTTCTTGGAAGAGTTCAGATTTTATTCTCTTGTCTAATCAGGAATCTTGGCATTTTGTACTTTTAGGTTCATATCTCCCTGATGGCAGTACTGTGGATCCTCAATATTACTTTTCTACTATTAGCTCAAGTTTTTCTGTCTCCCCACTGTTCACTGGCTGTAGTACAAAAGAATTTCATATTCCACTAGAATACCTCCGACAGCTACTCCAAATGGTATGTATGTTATCAAACTTTGATGACAGCTTTCCCACTATAGTGCATTTCCTGCTTCCTTATCTCTTTGTCTTTGTGAAATGTACAATACAAGAATTTATAAGTGGAAGTACATAATTATGTTATGAATTCAGTAAGGAGTGGATCATGTCTGAGCACCAAGTCCAATTATTTCCCTGCTTTCCAGCATTGTTTAACCCGAATGCTGTACTTTGGTCTGATATCCATCCAGGTCAGCTGTCTACTTTGAGTACCAGAACAATAATGGTGGATTACTTCCCATGTTTGTCTTCGTTTTATTGGAGGAACACTGCAGAATAAAATTGAATTAAGCTTACAATTTAAAATCAACTTGACAGAGAAAAAATACAAATCTTCATGGATTCCCTGACATGAGTTGCTCAATCTATTCTAAGTCTGTCCCATTTAGTATGGTGATAGTGCTACACAACATGATGATGAGTATTCTCAGTGTGGAGGTGAGACTTTGCATCCACAAGTATTGTGCAGTGGTGACTCTCATCGATACTGTCATGGGCAGATGCATTTGAAGCAGGCATTTTGGTAGGATGAGGTTAATTATGTTTTTCCATTTTATTCATTCCCTCACCACTTTCTGTAGACCCAGTCTAGCAGCAATGTCCTTTCAGAGCCATTCGTGATTGTGGATATTGAACTCCCCCCTGTCCACAATAGGTTCTGTGCCCTTAGACCCCTAAGTACTTCCTTCAAGTGTTGTTGAGGAGCACAGAGTCACTAACCAAAGGAGGTCAGTATGTGGTAATCAGCAGGAGATTTCCTTGCCTGTATTTGGCCTGATGCTGTGAGACTTCAGGATGTCTGGAGCCCATGTTGAGGACACCTAGGACAATCCCACCTGATTATATACAATTGCAGTGCCACCTTTGCTGGGTCTGTCCTGTTCATGGGCCAGGACCTATCCAGGCATGGTGGTGCTGGTGTCTGGGACATTGTCTGTAAGGAATGATTCCGTGAGTATGCCTATGTCATTCTGTTATTTGACTAGTCTGTGAGATAGCTGTCCCAATTTTGGCCATAGCCCTCCAGATGTTAGTAAGGAGGGCTTTGCAGGATCATCAGGGCTGTTTCTGCCATTGCCTTCTCCGGTGCCAGATGGTCCATCTGGTTTTGTTTCTTTTTAGAAACTTTATAACAGTTACAACTGAGTGCTTTGCGAGGCCATTAGATGGAGTTCAATATCCACAGTTAAGAAGTAGTTTCAAATGATTTTGCTTTTTCAGATTCATTCATATATGTTTCCCCTCTCACCTTAAACCTATGCTCTCTAGTTCTGGACACCCCCAACCCAGGGAAAAGACCTTATCTATTTATCCTATCCATACCCCTCATGATTTTATAAATCTCTATTTCATCACCCCTCAGACTCTGACGCTGAGTGTTATGACTGCAGAAAATTTCTATTCTTCTCCCAGGTTAAACGGATTGTGGCTGAGTCAGTTTTAAAAACACTGGATGCAATATTGGCAGAGGTTACTGAGGTAAGGAATTATTCATTGCTTTGGCATTGTACAGTTAACTGCTGCTTTAGGAATCTTGTTTTTTTAAAAATTCTTTCATTGGATGTGGACATCACTGACCGCTGGCTCAGCCACTTGAGACAGTTAAATGTGTACCATGTAGCTGAGTCTGGAGTCACATGTAGTCCAGATCAGGTAAGGATGGCAAAATTTCTTGCCTAAAGGGCATTAGAAAACCATTTGGGTTTTTTTTTGACAATTGACAATGGTTCACAGTCACCGAAACTGACATTTTGGTTCCAGATTTGTTAATTACATTAAAGTTCTCTCAGCTGCTGTGATAGGATTTGAAACAATGTCCTCAGAGCAGTCATAGAGATGTACAGCATGGAAGCAGACCATTCGGTCCAACCCGTCCATGGATTGGACAGATATCCCACCCCAATCTGGTCCCACCTGACAGCATCCGGCCCATATCTCTCCAAACCCTGCCTATTCATATACCCCTCCAAATGCCTCTTAAATGTTGCAATTGTACCAGCCTCCACCACATCCTCTGGCAGCTCATTCCATACACGTACCACCCTCTGCGTGAAAAAGTTGCCCCTTAGGTCTCTTTTATATCTTTCCTCTCTCACCCTAAACCTATGCCCTCTAGTATTGGA
>NC_057734.1:3681795-3736760 GCF_004010195.1 Chiloscyllium plagiosum | reverse complement strand
AGTGTATAAATCCTGCTAAGATTTGCTTTCCCAAAATGCAGCACCTTGCATTTATCTGAATTAAACTTCATCTGCTACTTCTCAGCCCATTGACCTATCTGGTCCAGATCCTGTTGTAATGTGACGTAACCCTCTTTGCTGTCCACTACACCTCCAATTTTGGTGTCATCTGCAAACTTACTAACTGTACCTCTTATGCTCTCATCCAAATCATTTATATAAATGACAAAAAGTAGAGGACCCAGCACCGATCCTTGTGGCACTCCACTGGTCACAGTCTGAAAAACAACCCTCCACCACTACCCTCTGTCTTCTACCTCTGAGCCAGTTCTGTATCCAAATGGCTAGTTCTCCCTGTATTCCGTGAGATCTAACCTTGCTAATCAGTCTCCCATGGTGAACCTTGTTGAACACCTTACTGAAGTCCATATAGATCACATCTACTGCTCTGCCCTCATCAATCTTTTTTGTTACTTCTTCAAAGAACTCAATCAAGTTTGTGAGACATGATTTCCCATGCACAAAGCCATGTTGACTATCCCCAATCAGTCCTTGCCTTTCATTTTGGCTTCTGGACTTAGTCCAGTGACATGCCACTAGGGCATCATCTTCCCCAAGTTTCACATTATTTAAAATGAAAGTTGGTGGAAGTCAAGATTACGCAGTCAATTCACTGTCCTTAAATTTCCAAGAGCTGGGTTCAAATCCCAACAAAACAAAATACTGCTCCATGTTCAAGTCGTCATCTAACTTTCAAACTGGCAACGAAGGATTAGATTTCGGACTTTTCCAGGATCAGTGGCAATAAATCCAGCCTGAGGTTAGTCATCTCTGAAGGAGCTCACAGGATGAATGTATTCCAGAATGCTGTTCTGAAACTGGGGCATGTTGCTCAGAATCCCTTCACTGCCTCACTTCCATCCCATTTTATACATGGTTTTGGGCATTCCTTCATGCTTTGTCAGTGATGATTGCAGTTTGATTTGTTTATTGTGGGATTTTTCTGCTCTTTATCTGTGCTTTAGAATTTGTGGCTCTGATTTGCTCTGTGCTAGCCATTTGCACATTGCTTTCTTTGCTGACTGTCCTGGTTGAATATACAGGTTGATAGCAGTCAGTTATAGACTAGGTTCCAGCCACACACTATGGACCACAACAGCAAGGCATGAAAAGTACTTGTTACGGGAGAGGCTGCATTGTTTCCTATATTACCCAGCATTAATGCTAGGCTATATCAGATCTGGGAGACACCCAGGACTTTTTTTTTTCACTGGAGTCTTGAAAGTTGACAGGTGACCTTTTAGTGGTTGATAAAATCATGAGGGGTATAGATAGGTTTAATGGTAGGTGACTTTCCCCTCAGCTGGGGGATTTCAGAACTCGATGTCATATTTTGAAGGTGAGAAGAGAGAGATTTAAAAAAGACATGACAGGCAATGTTTTTACACGGAAGGTGGTTCATATGTGAAATGAACTTCCTGAGGAAGTGGTGGAAGTGGGCACAGTTACAACATTTAAAAGACACTTAGATAAATACATGAGTAGGAAAGTTGGAGGGATATGGCCCAAGGGCAGGTCGGTGGGACTAGTTTAGTTTGGTATTATGTTTGGCCTGGACTGGTTGGACCGAAGGGTCTGTTTTTGTGCTGTATAACTCTACAACAGTTAATGTTTCCTTGATGAATGCAACACTCACACTAAAATAACCTGGATCTTGCAAAGGAGATAATTTTGTTTGCATGTGTTAACTATTTGGCTGACGCTGACCTGATAGAAAAGTTAAAATCAAGTGTGCCAGCTATTGTTCTGTATAATTAATGATAGAAGTTTGGACCTGGAGTACACTGTCTAACAGGATGGTGGAAGCTGCATTTATGCTCCAAAAGGAGTAATTTTCAGAGTTCTAGAGAATAAGTTGAGCCAGGACTTGTTGAAAGAACTAACAAAGTATGATGGATGAATACTCTCCGTCTGTGCTCTTAAGATTCTATAAAAAGTGTTTTTTAAAAAAAAAAGTCACAAACCTCTTGGCCAGATAATGTCTATTTCCGATGGTCCATCATCATCATCATCATCGTAGAATCCCTACAGTGTGGAAACAGACCATTTGGCCCAACAAGTCCACACCGACCCTCTGAAGAGTAACCCACCCAACTCATTTCCCTACCCTATTACTCTATACTTTCTCCTGACAAATCTACCTAGCCTACACATCCCTAAACACTATGGGCAATTTTGCATGGCCAATCCACCTAGCATGCACAACTTTGGACTGGTACATTTGAAAATGTAACCTTTGCTAATTATGTTGTGTAAAGAACTATGGCCAGAGACGTGAGTTTCACAGATCCTAGCTGAATAGTATCAAAGTGTGTTTGATGTTCTGCAATGAGTGATGCAATAATTTTGAAATTGATTTTAATATTTAGGCAAATGCAAATTTGGATCTGTACTATCGAAACTTCAGTGATCCTCTTTATGTGGTCGTGTTTAAAATGTTGAGAGACACTTTGTATCACATGAAAGGTAAGCTTCTTTCTTTATTAGCATTGTTGATTAATTTTTGATCAAACTCGGGAATTGGATGCCCTTGTGACGCTGGTATAAACAAGGTCAGAAGTCATTCGACACCAGGTTATAGTCCCAACAGGTTTATTTGAAATCACAAGTTTTCAGAGCGCTGCTCATTTGTCATGTGAAGTCACTTAGTGATTTCAAATAAACTTATTGGACTGTAACTTGGTTTTATGTGACCTCTGACCTTGTCCACCCCAGTACAACACTGACACCTCTACATCATGATATAAACAAAAGTACAGACATCTTCCTGGGTCTTCTGTTCGTCTGTCGTGTGCTTGCTATGGTACTTTTTGAAGTTTCAGCTATTTTACGTACGTGGAATGGAGGGGGATAATGTTCGCTTCACTTCAGCAAATGGACTGATTCGGTCTCAGCTGAAGTTAAAGAGAGGCAAAGATAAATGGCACCAGGAGGCAGATCACCATTTCTAGCCAAGCATGAGAGAATGTCAGTTTTTAAAAAAAAAAAATACCTCCATAGCTTGGGATCAATTCCAGGAGGGCAGTGTGGACTCAGTGGGCAGATTGGCCTGCTTCCACGCTGTAGGGATTCTATGATTGTAGATGCCTAATCCCATAGCAAAAGGAGTCTTGCCCCATCCTTCAGAGAGATTGACCTCAATTCTGAGGCACAACATACATTTACAATTCAATGTGTCATTTGTTGATTTGCAAAGGCGATGTTAACGTGAGGTGTGCTATTTTATTTATTGGCTTGTTTCACCCATAACATTGCTTATGGGTGAATCCAAGTACAGCATTTTTATAACATTGATAATTACACTAACTAGCTCAGCATCCTTGCCTTTCCAGCCATTGCAATGCAATGAGCCTGATGTTAACCATCAACAGTAAAGTGGATCATCCAACTCTTAATGCAAAACACTGCCCTGCAGGTGTTGGAACTCTGAATCATCCAGCAGGTCAGGCAGCATTTAGGGACAAAAGATTATTATTTCAAATTTACGACCTTTGGTTAGAACTGGAAAAACATTCAAGGTGTAGCAGGCTTTATGTAAATACAAAGGCTTTGAGGTCAACAATTTTAAATCGCAACCACTGTCCATTTTTTAGACAGGACATGTTAATGATTCCATTATTTTGGTTTGAACCTTGTTTAGATCCACTTTTTCTGGTTCTAATACTATTCCCTTTTTATCATCAATCCTTCTGTCATTTAATTTCTCCTGCCCTTTTATTCATTCTCCCTGCACCCATCCCATTCCCTGTCCCACTATTACCTTGAAATCTATGATATTCCAAATTTTTCCAGTTCTGATGGAAGATCTTGGACCTGATCAATACTGCCCCACCATCAATCATACCTGCTGAGTATTTCCAGCATTATTGCTTTCATTGACTGGTCACTATATTAGGCTGTTTATTGATGCTTGCCAAGAGCACATTGATTGTTCTTATTCATGCACTGCAATAGTAACTAACATTTGTAGGTATTATATTAGCTGTGAAGCATGTTAAGCTGTCCTGAGCTGAGGAAAGGTGCTACACAAATACAAGTGGCTGTCCTTTTTTCGTTATGCTTTTCATGTTAAATATCCCTGAAGCAACACAAATCTTTGAGTTACATGCGTTCTGAAACCGCTTTGTCTAACTACAAATGATGCACCTGAGCATTGCTGGTTATGAAGACTAAGGAAGACTGTAATATGGCTATCTCTGGATTCAGATGAGAATGCAAAATTTATTTGACTTGTTTGAATAGTTTAGAGTAGCTTCTGGAGGTTCTCTGTTTTAACACCAGTGAGCCTACTTTATGATTCTTCAAAATAATCACTGAATGCTGCAAAATAAAACAGGAATTTGCATTCTTTTTGCACAGAATTTCAAATCTATGAACAAGGCCACAAATTATTACTAAACACAATTTAGAATTTGTTTTTGAGCTACAATAAGCAGGTTATTAATTATTACTTATTAATTTACCGTAAACAAATAATGAGTGGAATTAAATAATATTATTTAATACAACTGTTTAGAGGGCTGGGTATATAGGTTTGTCATTTACTAATATTTCAAGTAACCCAAAAGGGACCCTTTGTTCCTTCCTGTCTGACAGGAGAGTATTGCTGTAAACAAGGGAATCCGGTTTCAGGAGCTTGGATGTATCCATTTGCCAAAATCTCTTTCTCTTCTGCACTGTCAGCATTTACCAATTTTGTCCTCACAGATCTCCAGACTGCATTTGTGAAGGAGGTTCATGATTTTGTCCTCGAGCAGTTTAACAGTAGCCAGTCTGAACTCCAGAAGATCCTGCATGATACAGAGTATATTCATCATGAATTTAACCCTCTGAAACTCAGATGTCAAGCAAATGCTGCATGTGTGGATTTAATGGTGTGGGCTGTTAAGGATGAGCAAGGTAGAGAACATTTAAAAAGTGGAAATCTCATTTCTTATTTTCTGTAAAATAACTTTGAAAAAGTGAAGACTGCAGATGCTGGAGATCAGAGTCGAAGAAGGTGGTGCTGGAAAAGCATAGCCAATCAGGCAGCATCCTAGGAGCAAGAGGATCAACGTTTTGGGCATAAACTTCCTGATGAAGAGCTTATGCTTGAAATGTCACTATTCCTGTTCCTTGGATGTACCTGACTGGCTGTGCTTTTGCAGCACCATACTCTTCAACTGTAAAATAACCTGGCCAGTTGAGTGGCTTAGTTACATTAAAAATGTTGACCATGTTTTGCATTGTTGCTGTACAAGGTTAAAACATTTTGACATTTGTTTAAGATGCCAGTGCTGATCGGTATCAGTAACGTTTTATTTACTTGCCTCTCCTTTAAAAGACCCTCCTTATTCAGATAATGTTATGAAGGTAACATTTTGTCTTGACCCATCTGGCTGTTTCTCAGGTTATTCTAAACACTAAGGCTTAGATATTCACAAGGGCCAAATGGGGAACGTGAGCGAACACTTGCCAGCAGCAAGACTGGCTTAGGGATGTTGGTTCACTTCCTAACTGATCACCTCTTGAGCTCTCTGTCCAATTAAGGACACCATGCAAACTCTCAATGCTACCAACCAAATCATAGGTCCTCTGGATACCTTCATTGGCCGACACAGCAGTGTAGAAATAAACACTATCGATGATGGGAAATCAGTTGGGATTTTCTCTTGCATTGTGATGTCCCACAATTATGGCTGTTCATGTTTGAATCCTTGGCAATGAGATATGGAGTTTCTATATCTGATGGTTGTCCCTACCCCAACTTGTAACAGTGAGGTCATTGAGCTTGCAGTTTCTGTGCATGCAACAGGGGGCAAAATGCCATAAAAGGCCACAGATCTGCCCCTAATAGGGCTCTCAATCACCTGGCTACCTGCTTAGTGCTGTAAGTTGCTGATTTACTTCCCAACTCAGCCCTTGGAAATCTCAGCACCAGAAATGCATCGGGGAAACCTCTGTTTTCCTGGCAACGCCTCTCTCCACAGGGCTGGAATGTTATCCTGTTGAGGAGGACATTTGTGTTGAGGTCTGCTATTGTTTTTAATCAGAGAGGTCATTGGATAAACATCAATAGGGGGAAATTCTTTTTAAAAACCGGAAGAATTGTGAATGCTGTAAATCAGAAACAAAATAGAAATTTCTGCAAAAATCTCAGCAGGTCTGCAGAAGGATCACTCAACACAAAACGTCAACTTTGATTTCTCTCCACGGATGCTGCACGGAGACTTTCTGGCAATTTATGACTTTTTTTATTCGTTTGTGGAATTTGAGCGTCATTGGCTGGCTAGCATTTATTGCCCGTCCCTAGTTGCCCTTGAGAAAGTGGTGACAGTGAGCTGTCTTCTTGAATCACTGCAGTCTACATGCTGAATGTTGACCCACAATGCCCTTTGGGAGAGAATTCCAAGTTTTTGACCCAGCGACAGTGAACGAACGGGGATATGTTTCCAAGTCAGGATGGTGAGTGGCTTAGAGGGATCTTGCAGCGGCTGGTGTTCCCATGTATCTGCTCTCCTTATTCTTATTTATGGAAGTGATCCATGGGGTTTGGAAGGTGCTGTCTGAGGATCTTTGGTGAATGTCTGCAGTGTATCCCGTACACAATGCTGCTACTGAGTGATGGTAGCGGAATGGAATGGATGCTTGTGGGTGTGGTGCCAATCAAGTGTGTTGCTTTGTCCTGGATCGTGTCAAACCTCTCGAGTGATGTTGGGACTGCACCTATCCAGGTACGTGGGGAGTATTCAGTTATACTCCTGACTTGTACCTTGTAGATGATGGACAGGCTTTGGGAAGGCAGGAGGTGAGTTACTCACTGTAGGAGTCCTAGACTCTGACCTGCTGTTGTAGCCATTGCATTCATGTGGTGAGTCCAGTTGAGCTGATCAATGGTAACCCTCAGCATGTGGATAGTGGGAGATTCCGTCATGGTAATAGAATTAAATGTCAAGGGATGGTGTTTAGATTGTCTGTTACTGTTCATGATCATAGCCTGGTATTTGTTTGCCAGTTGTCAGCCCAAGCTTGGATGTTGTCCAGATCTTGTTGCATTGAACATGAACTGCTTCAGTATCTGAGGAGTTGTGAATGGTGCTGAACATTGCACAGTCATCAGCAGACATCTCCACTTCTGATCTTAAAGTGGAAGGAAGGTCATTGATGAAATCGATGAAAATGATGAGGCATAGGACATTACCCTGAGGACCTTCTGCAGAGATGTCCTGGAGCTGACTAGACAGACATCCAGCAACTACGCCCATCTTCCTATGTTCCCGGTATGACTCCAATCAATGGGGGGTTTGCTCCATGGTACCCATTGATTTCCTGTTTTGCCAGGTCTCCTTAATGTCACAGTCAGTCAAATGCAGCTTTGATGTCAAGGCTGTCACTCTCACCTCTCCTCTGGAATTCAGCTCCTTTGTCCATGTTTGGACCAAGGCTATAATGAGGTCAGAAGTTGAGTGGCCCTGGCGGAACCCAAACTTGGGCATCACTGAACAGGTTATTGCTGAGGAAGTGCTGCTTGATAATACTAGTGATTACACCTTCCATAACTTGGCTGGTGATTGAGCGTAGATTGATGGGCTGCTAGTTGTCTTGGTTGAGTTTGTCCTCCTCTTAAGTACGGGACACGCCTAGACAATTTTCCACATTGTCGGGTAAATGCTGGTGCTGTAACTGTACTGGGCTAGAGGAGCAACAGGTTCTGGAGCACAAGTCTTCTTCAGTACTATTTCCAGAATGTTTTTTTTAGATTAGATTACTTAGTGTGGAAACAGGCCCTTCGAAACCCACGCAGACACGGGGAGAATGTGCAAACTCCACACAGTCAGTCGCCTGAGGCGGGAATTGAACCCGGGTCTCTGGCGCTGTGAGGCAGCAGTGCTAACCACTGTGCCACCATGCCGCCCTATGTTGACAGGGCCTATAGCCTTTGCAGTATCCAGTGTCTCCAACTGTTTCTCAATATCACATGGAATTAATTGAATTGGCTGAAGACTGGTATCTGTAATGCTGGCAACCACTGGAGGAGGCTGAGATAGATCATCCACTCAGTACTTCTGACTGAAGGTTGCTGTAAATGTTTTAGCCTTTATATTTTGCACTGATGTTTCCCCACCACCTGCCACAGGCCCAGCCTTGCAGCTGTATCCTTTAGGACCTGACCAGTTGATCAGTGGTACTGCTGCTGAGCCACTCTGGGTGGGTGGACATTGAAATCCCCCACCCAGAGGACATTTTCACCACTTGCTACCTAAGTGCTTCCTCCAGCTGTTACTCAATATAGAGGAATACTGATTCGTCAGCTGAGGGAGCAGTGTACTTTGTAATCAACAGAATTACTTTGTAATCTCCTTGTCCATGAGATTTGAAGTTCTGAGACTTCGTGAGGTCTGGAGTTAATGTTGAAGACTCCCTGGGTAACTCCCTTGCATCTGTATATCACTGTGTTTCCACCTCTGCTGGATCTGTACTGTGGTGGGACAGGACATATCCACAGTTGGTGATGTTAATGTCTGGGACATTGTCTGTAAGGTATGATTCTGTGAGTATGACTATGTCAGGCTGTTGCTTGAGTAGTCTGTGAGACACCTCTCCCAATAGGGTTAGGCTAAGGAGGACTTTGCAGGGTCGACAAGACTGTTTCTGCCATTGTCTTTCCCAGTGTTTCGGTCGATGTCAGGTGATCCATCTAGTTTCATTTCTTTGAGACTCCATAGTGATTGGTGTAACTCAGTGGCTTCTAGGCCATTTCAGAGGATGATTGAGAGTCAACCACATTGTTGTGGTTCTGGAGTCACATGTAGGCCAGACCAGGTGAAGATAGCAGATTTCCTGCGCAGAGGGACATTAGTGAACCAGATGGGGTTTTCCAACAATCGACAATGGTTTCATGGTTTTCTGTTGATTCTTAATTCCAGATTTTTTTTTGTTGTTGAACTCAAATTCCGCCATCTGCCATGTTGGGATTTGAACCGGGCCCCCAGAATATTAGCCGAGTTTCTGGAATAACAGTCTTACGATGACACCACTAGGCCACCACCTCCTCAGATTTTGGTTCATTTCTTTGTGAATCTGCAGCTGCTAGCTTATTGTTTCCTTATCTGAACCCCGGCAACTTGGCACAATCCAAGAATCAGGTCTGACTCAGTACCACACCCGGCACTGCGGTTGACAGCTGAGTCATTTGCTGAAAATTGGTGATTGTGTTTTCTCACTGGTTTTTAATGTGAAAGCTAATGTTTTATTAGCATGATCTGCTATTTTGAGTGACTGAAATTCCATTCCCCTAAGGACTTACTGAAGATGTATTTTGGTTGAACACATTACTCTTAGTGCCTTATTAGTTAAGAACATTTTATGTTTGATACATCTGAAATTGCTGAACAATTCATTGAGATCCGTAGCTTTAATAGAAACAGAGTGTGAGAATTATTTGTATCTTCATTGTTATTCTGAAGATAGATTTTCTTTTAAAAGTGCAGTTTTTGGATGCCATAACTTCGAGAGCAAAGAGTATATAATATGATTGAATCATGAAGTACAGTCAAAGTTTTATGGTTATAACAGTAAATTCTTTTCTTCAGAGGTTTAACTTGTGGAATTCTTTTAATGAAGGTGCAGAAAACCTCTGCTCAAAGCTTTCAGAGAAACTGCAGTCAAAGACATCCAGTAAAATAATTCTGTCACACATGCCTCTCCTGATTTGTTGTCTACAGGTACGTTTCAACTTTCAAAATGAATATTGAAGTCTATAAAGTTTGAGAGGCTTGCAAAGGGTGAATAGTTGGAGTTTTTTTTCCCAGCACGGAAATGTCAAATGCCAGGGGGCATCAGTTTAAGGTAAAAGGAGATGTGTGATGCTAGTTTTTACACATAAGATTGACCGCACTGTTAGGGAAGTGGTAGAAACAGAGATGATACCACCGTTTAAGAGGCATTTAGACGGACATATAAACCGACAGGGAATAGAGAGACACAGATGATGTGCAGGCAGACTGACATAGTTTCAGATAGTATTATAGTGTGCACTGATATGGTGGGCTGAAGGGCCTGTTCCTGTGCTGCTTTGTTCTGCATGCTAGAGCTATCACATTAATCCCTCTGTTTTTTCTACTAAGCAGTGCTTCCCACATCCTTTACAAATGTGATCCCTTTTTGGTGCTTGAAAACCTGAGACCTGTGAGAGTGTGGTGAAGTTTGGAGGTGATGGTGTAGCGAGCCAATGGGTATGAAGCTGGGGTGAAGGTCTGAGACATCAGCGGTTAGAGATGAGTGTAGGGAAGGAGGTGAGACCAAGACCTGGGGAGCTAATTAATCAATAGAATTTTTTCAAAAGCGAAAAGCACTAACCTTTCAGTGAGTTTTTCAGGACACGGTTCAGGCATCCAGAATTGGCCAGTGAGGCCCTGAGCCCTTTTTGAAAAGGACTTGATGATTTCAAGAGAATGGTTGTTGCTACTCGGTTGGAGCTCCATGGCAGCCGTTGATGTATTGGAGCTCACAATTCCAAGTATTCAGTCAGGTTGTGGTCCAGAAGCCCTGTTATAAAGTGTCAGAACCATTTGGTGACACTCTTACCCCAGTGACATGAGGTAATGGATTCATATCCTGTGCCAAGGATTTGGCCATCTGACACTTCACTGTCTGACAGAGGGAGAGGCGACTGTTAGAACTGTTGTCTCTAGGATGAAATGTTAGTGTTTCCTTGTTTGCATAGATGCAAAAGATTGTGTGGCACTATGCCAAGGGGAGAAAAGAAGGTCTTCTGGCATCTTAGCCAGCTTTTCAAGTCAAGGATCAGTGCTTGGTCCGCAGCTGTTTACAATCAATGTCAATGATCTGGATTTGTAAGATTTCATAGTTTCTGGATGTCACAAAGCTAGTTTGGAATAGGAGTTTGAATAACACAAAGGGACAAGTTGAGGGTATGGGCAGGAATATCATGTGGATAAGTTTGAGGTTATCCACTTTGGTCGGAGGGACAAAGGTGTAGATTATTTCTTAAATGCTGCGAGAGTGGGAAGTATTGATATGTAAAAGGACCTTGGTTTCCTTGTTCATGAGTCACTGAAGGCTGAAGTGTAAGTGCAGTGGGAAGTCCAATTTATCACAAGAGGATGAGTGTGTAGCAATAAAAATGTCTTGCCTCAATTGTATAGAACCTTGGTGATAATGTGCTGAGTATTGTGTACAGTTTTGGTCACCTCAGCTTAGGGAAAGAGGAATCAAAGGTTCACCAGACTAATTCTTGGTAGGGTAGCACTGTTGTATGAGGAGAGACTGGGAAGATTGGACCTCGAGTTTAGAGGAATGGGAGACCATCTTGTTGAAACTTTATAAAATTTATAAAGGGCTAGAGAGGGTAGGTGCAGAAAGGGTGTTTTTTTTTCTGGCTGTAGATGGTCTAAAACCATGGGATGCAGTCTCAGAATAAGGGCCAAGCTATTTAGGAGTGAGATGGTGACAAATTTCTTCATTGAGTGTGGTGAGTATTTAGATTTATTAACCTCAGAGGAAGAGATGAGATTACCGATAAAACAGATAATTTGATTGAGGTTAGTGCAGTATGCTTGAGGGACTGAATGGCCTACTGCCACTCCTGCCTTCCTTTGCTATAAAAACAGTTATATTTATTCGTTTGTGAGTTGTGAGCATGGCTGGCCAGGCCAACATTTATCACCCATCTCTAGTTGCCCTTCTTTGCTACTGTTTCTGGGATCTTGCTGTACCAGTTGTCTGCTGCATCTCCCAAAACAAATGTAACAAGTTGCATTTCAAAAGTAATTCCAATTGTGAAATTATTTGGGAAACTCAGCAGATTAAATAAAAATGCACATTTTTGTGCCTTCTATTGCTGGGCAGTCGACCTGTTTCCATTGAGCAAAGTGTAGCACATTTCTCAATCAACAACAGGAACCCAGGCTATTGTACTTTCTGTTTACCAGGTGCAATGGCCCACTTACTTCCCTGACTGAGATGAATTAAGCTCAACCAGCCACGATTTGACCGTGGGAGCATCTTTTTGTTTAGGTTAATTTACTTCCCCACCTGGAGAGTGTGAAATGGGTTTCTCACTGCATCAGAAGACTGCTCTCACTTATGGAAAATGTGTATTGAGACCTCTTGCTCTCCTTCCCTGACTGTCCAAAACATTTCATATCCCATCCATCTTGAATACTCTGCACAGACTCTGGCCTATAGTACGTTCATCTTCTCATCCTCTCGCCATTGGCACCCAATGCTTTCAACCACCTCCGTCCCACGTTCCGAGTTTCCTCCATGAATTTTTCTGCCTCCTTTTCTTAAAACCCATTGAATCGATCCACCTTTTGGCTGACCCTCCTATCATCATTTTTCTATGGCTTGACTTCCATTTATCGATTGAGCCTTTGTGAATTTCTTTCAGAATGCTTTTCTATTTTAAAGCCTTTATGTACCACACATCAGAATGCCTGAGCAGATCAACGTATAAGATAAACCAAATTTTCATGCCCAAAATTTGTTTTTTCAACTAAGCATTTCAATTAAGCCTTTGCATTAAGAATTTTTTTTAATGGTTTTCTTTGTTTTTGCAGTTTACTCTACTTGTTGGCATCATTAGACATTTATGAATATTGCTTGTATTTTGCATATCAAAGTCTTTTATCTGACCAGGGTCTGGGACATTTGTGTGAACGATTCCCTGTCGCAGTTCATTCCGTCACAGCATCACTAAGAGATTTTTTGGTGATCCCTTCACCAGTACTCGTCAAGGTGTACAAATACCACAGTCAGTACAATTCAGGTAACTTGACGCATAAGTATAGTCTGTTGCAAATTTGTCAAAGTGGCAATGACCTTCATTTTAAAAACAATTGAAGAAACTTTACAATGAGGAAATTTGTTTTATTGACAGAAGCATTGAGAAGACATTCTTGGCTGATCTTTCTCAAGTACACAGTGATTAAACTTACTCCAACAGCTGGCTCATTTGTTATATTCTATACAGTTTAGAATAGAGATGTAAGCAAGCTTGAGATAAAATGTCTGTTGCAACAGTGCAACATTGCTACAAGTGATGAGAGCAGTCAGTACATTAGTGTTAACTCAACATAATTCTAATTGCATTGCTCTTCCTTGAGGCCTGTTTAACCTGTGCTGGTGTAAAATTTAAAAAGGAAATATTTTTCATTCAGATCTTTTATGTCACTGAGGCTTTAGACCAACCATATTCAGCAACCTGCTCTGAAAACTCTGCTCGCATCGCAATTGTGAGGAATTCCACCATAGCAGCTGAAATGATTCACAAAGTTCTGAATAAAACAGCATGCAATTTAAAAAAAAAGATTAGATTCTCCCAATCATTTAATGCTAATAGTTCCTTTAAAAAGTAGTGCAGGATCCAAGTCATTAATCTTTATGAAAAGTTAAACAATTCATTTTTGGGCCATATCTTATGTGGGTCAGGTTTCTTTGTAATCGGCCCATTAATATATGTGATAGCTTGATAACAGGCTATGTTGCAGGAAGTAAAATTGTCACCATCTCCTGTTTTCCATGGTAGAGGCAGTCAGAGGCACACAAGCACTACTGAACCATATACATGCCCCAAATGTTATTTCTTAGAAGCTTTCACATGTTTGAAATCATTTGTAGTCTTAGTTTTCACTATAGCAATGCTATTTTGCTCTTTTAAAGGAGGTTCTGACATTAAGATAAGTGTAACAAATGAGCACTCAGAGGCGACTGTGTTATCTCCAAAGAAAAACCAGCCATCTATGTATGAACAGCTGAGGGACATTGCTATCGATAATATCTGTAGGTAAGAAAAATCCAAACAGCCTATGAAGGAGCATTGCAATATAAACAAGTAACCTGCATTTATATATTGCCTGTTTTATCCATTAGACGTCTCAAAGTGGTTCACAACGAAGGATTTATATTTCAAACGTAGCCACTTTGTTGACACTCGCAACCATATATTTTGTAAATTCTCTCAAAAGGCAAAAAAAGTTAATGTATTTACTGATGTTTATTTGTTCATGGGATTTTTGTTGTTGTTGTCAGGGCTAGTGTTTATTGCCCGTCCTTAGATGCCTTTCCTTGGTAATGTTGGGTGAAGGCAAGAATTTGCCAGGACAGAAAATAAGTTCAGGCAAATAGTCTTTGGATTTTTATGTCCACTTGAACAAGAATGTGGGATATCAATTTAATTTTTAATCTAAAGAAGAAACTTCTACAACTTCTAATATAATATTGAAATGACCACCTCTATTGTGTGTTCAAGTCTTGGAGAAGATTTGAACCCACAAATTTCTGACTTCGATGGAAGAATGCTGCTTGTTGAACCAAACTGCCACGGCGAGAAGAAAGTAGATAATATGTGCCCTGTTCTGTTTTATGACCATTGCCATATTTCCTCTGAGATTTACTTCCTCCCCTCAACTTCTGACAATTTCCCACTGATAATGTAAGTGGCTTCCTTAGCTCAAAAAGTAAGCTGTTGTCTTTAAAACTGAAGTTAATGTCATCCTCCTTGAAGTAAGCTTAATCCTTGATGTCCTTCCAATTATTAATGCGTGTCTAGCCCCCTTTCCATTATGTTTTTAAATACATCATCACCAACTCTCCCAAAGCCTTTCCTTGATTGCCTTCAATGTGGCTTCTATCTGCTCATAAGAGTAAGGGCATGCTGGTCAAAGTTGCTCATGGCACCCTCTGTCAATGTGGCATGTTGTCCCTCTTTGTGCTCCCTCATCTTTCACTTTTGATCACTTTTTTTCCTTCCCAGTGTCTGCTACCTCTCTTTTGATAGGGGGTAAGTAAAGTTGCAAGGTGATTTACCTATTCAGAAATTAAAGTAAACACATTTACATAGTGCACTTCACAATCTCAAAACAGACCTAAAATGTTTCACAGTCAGGAAAACACATTGAAGTGTTCAAGAGTAAAGGTTTTGTGGCAACCAGTTTGCACAGGGCCCCAAATACACTTTCATCTTGCTGGTTACTAGGTAAATTCTTGGCCATAGCAGAAATGGAGCTCCCCAGCTCTTACTTAAATTATGCAATGTGATGGGAAGGCAGACAGTTGTCGTACCTTGAAAACAACACCTTCCACAGTGACACTTCCAAACAGTTCAAACCCAACGATGAGTAATTGCAATTGTGGTTCTGATGGATGTGAGACTTGTCCAATTATTTGGATAGATTTACTTACTTCTGGACCTTGGAGGTTAACTGTGCGGTGGAGTGACTCTTAGGGCCCGTATTAAAAATAAATTTATTGTTTGACTCACACATGTTTTTTTGCTGCTTAGGTGCCTTAAGGCAGGATCAGTTGCAGACCCAGTGATTGTGGAAGCATTCCTAGCTAGTCTATCCAATCGTCTGTATATATCCCAAGAGAATGATAAGTAAGTAACAATTCTTCTGTTCCACTCCGGGGCTAGCCCAATAGACATGCCTTTTTTACACGTGCACCTAGGTCAAAATCTGCATAATGGATACAGATTGACTATGCTTTTTCTTTGAATCAATGATGAAAAATATTTCAACTGAAGCAAAGCTCTGCAAATATTTTTCCTTAACTTGAATAATTATTCATGATTTTTCAATGCTTGTTATGCAATTTCACTGATTCTTTGTGTGATAAATATCTTTGTAATGTCAAAAAAATGCTGTGCCAGCCTGAGTTTGCAGTATTAGAGTAAGAATGTTATGTCAGAGAATATTTTGGTTCTCATAGTATTAAGGGTTTAGATGGAGAGGAATTTGTTAAGCATGTACAAGACAATTTTCTGATTCAGTATGTGGATGGAGCTACTAGAGAAGCTGACCTACTGTTGGGAAATATGGCAGGGCAGGTGACTGAGGTGTCAGTGGGGAGCAGTTTGGGGCCAGCGATCATAATTCTATTAGATTTAAAATAGTGATGGAAAAAGGTAGACCAGATCTAAAAGTTGAAGTTCTAAATTGGAGAAAGGCCAATTTTGACGGTATTAGGCAAGAACTTTCAAAAGCTGACTGTGGGCAGATGTTCACAGGTAAAAGGGCGGCTAGAAAATGGGAAGCCTTCAGAAATGAGATGACGAGAATCCAGAGAAAGTATATTCCTGTCAGGGTGAAAGCAAAGGCTGGTAGATATAGGGAATGCTGGATCACGAGAGAAATTGAGGGTTTGGTTAAGAAAAAGAAGGAAATGTGTCAGGTAGAGACAGGATAGATTGAGTGAATCCTTAGGGTATAAAGGCAGTAAGAGGGAAATCAGGAGGGCAAAAAGGGGACATGAGATAGCTTTGGCAAATAGAGTTAAGAAGAATCCAAAATGTTTTTACAAATACATTAAGGACAAAAGGGTAACTAGGGAGAGAACAGGATCCCTCAAAGATCAGCAAGGTGACTTTTGTGTGGAGCTGCAGGAGATGGGGGAGATACTAAACGAATATTATGCGTCAGGGTTTACTGTGGAAAAGTACATGGAAGATAAAGAATGTAGGGAAGTAGATGATGACATTTTGAAAAATGTCTGTAATACAGAGAAGGATGTGCTGGATGTCTTGAAATGCATAAAAGTGTATAAATCCCCAGGACCTGATCAGGGGTACCTTAGAACTCTGTGGGAAGCTGTGGAAGTGATTGCTGGGCCTCTTGCTGAGATATTTTTATCATCGATAGTCACAGGTGAGGTGCCAGAAGACTGGAGGTTGGCTAACATGGTGCCACTGTTTAAGAAGGGTGGTGGTGGAGGGTTGTTTTTCAGACTGGAGGTGGAGTGCCACAAGGATCGGTGGTGGGTCCTCTACTTTTTGTCATTTATATAAATGATTTGGATGTGAGTTTAAGAGGTATAGATCGTATATCTGCAGATGACTCTAAAATTGGAACTGGAGTGGACAATGAAGAAAGTTACCTCAGATTACAACAGGATCTTGATCAGATGGGCCAGTGGGCTGAGAGTGGCAGATGGAGATTAATTTAGATAAATGTGAGGTGCTGCACTTTAGGAAAACGAATCTTAGCAGGACTTGTACACATAATGGTAAGGTCCTAGGGAGTGTTGCTGAACAAAGAGACCTTGGAGTGCAGGTTCGTAACTGCTTGAAAGTAGAGTCACAGGTGGATAGGACAGTGAAGAAGGTGTTTGGTATGCTTTCCTTTATTGGTCAGAGTATTGAGTACAGGAGTTGGAAGGTCATGTTGCAGCTGTGCAGGACATTGGTTAGGCCACTGTTGGAATATTGTGTGCAATTCTGGTCTCCTTCCTATCGAAGGATGTTGTGAAACTTGAAAGGTTCAGAAAAGATTTACAAGGATGTTGCTAGGGTTGGAGGATTTGAGGTATTGGGAGAGGTTGAATAGGCTGGGACTGTTTTCCCTGGAGCGTCGGAGGCTGAGGGGTGATCTTATAGAGGTTTATAAAATTATGAGGGGCATGGATAGGGTAAATAGACAAGGTCTTTTCCCTGGGGTGGGGGAGTCCAGAACTAGAGGACATAGATTTATGGTGCGAGGGGAGCGATACAAAAGGGCTTAAGGGGCAACCTTTTCACGCAGAGGGTGTACGTGTATGGAATGAGCTGCCAGAGGAAGTGGTGGAGGCTGGTACGATTGCAACATCTAAAAGGCATCTGGATGGGTATATGAATAAGAAGGGTTGAAGGGATAAGGGACCAGGTGCTAACAGGTGGGACTAGATTGAGTCAGGATATCTGGTTGGCGTGGATGAGTTGGACCAAAGGGTCTGTTTCCGTGCTGTACATCTCTATGACTCCATAATGTTTAAAATTAAGTCCCTCAGTTGGGAAGATTTAATCTTGACTGTTGTTGAAGGAATTTTCACGTCAACTTCACAACTTTGATTTTATTTCTTTCTCACTTTATGCATGGATTCATGGGACAACTGTGATCATCATGTTATAATGGAGAGAATTTCTCCTTACCAGTGAATTCATTCATATTGGCAGATAATTGAGAATATAAGGAAAATATGACCCTTCAAGTCTGCTTTGCCATTCAACGTGATAATGTCCAATCTGATCTTGAACTTAGTTTCACTTTCCTGCTTGTTCACCATAAGCCTTGACTCTACTATCTATGTTAATCTAAAATTGTAATGGCCGTGGCTTAAAGAGCTGAACCAAATCCCATACCTGACTTGAAGTTGGAGTTGACTGCATGTAAACATTGAAATGAACTATATGAGCAAGTTACAACACCCAAGTGGCAAATGAGCAGTTAAAAGATATGATTCCTTCAGAACTAAATTTCTCCATAATACCGAGCTGACAGCCCAACCGTTGACAAGTTTGACCCTGCCTGAAGCCCTGACTCTTGCTGGTTCAACTTACCAAGTCAAATCATTAGAATGGTGAATTATTCTCGTCAAATTGTCAAAATGGTAGACAATGCTGACAGCTTTGCATTAGTTATCTTTATTAATTGACCATGAGAGGCTTTGAAACATTACTATTTCTGTGGTTATAGTATTCCTATTTAATATTCAAATATTGTCTCATGAACTTTGCACTCTATAAGCATGCTTTGCAACACCAGAATTAAATGATAGGATTGTTGAAGTATTTATATTCCACATGCTGCCTCTTGTGTTTCCTCCCTTGAACATGAGTGGAATTATCTGGCGAGTAGCTTTTGGTTACCTTCTTTGTAGATTTGAAATGAATGTTGATTTTCAGTCTATGATCCAACAATCAGATTTCATTTCATGTCCTTATCTGGTTCCTTCATTAATCTGTTTTTTCCAGAATGGACTGCAATGAACTGCATGGCAGTTCTTTATCTTTATCTTCAGATCCTCTGCTGTTTCTGGAACTAGTGAGAATATTGAAGTGTAATTAAAGAGAATCGGTGCAGAAAAAATACTTCCTTGCAAGAGTTTTTGGTCTCTTGCTATCCAAAGCATTTCCTGTTGCTTTTTATGGAATTAATTGCAAATGCTTGATTGTGTTGACCTCTCTTTGCTGCAAATAAATACTGAATTGAACCTGACGTGTCTTTCTTTCACTTGATTATGCAAGTTACTTTGTGCACTTTATATGAAATGAGTAGATTGAGACCAATGTCAGAGCTGAAAATGTGTTGCTGGAAAAGCGCAGCAGGTCAGGCAGCATCCAAGGAACAGGAGAATCGACGTTTCGGGCATAAGCCCTTCTTCAGGAATGAGGAAAGTGTGTCCAGCAGGCTAAGATAAAAGGTAGGGAGGAGGGACTTGGGGGAGGGGCGTTGGAAATGCGATAGGTGGAAGGAGGTCAAGGTGAGGGTGACAGGCCGGAGTGGGGTGGGGGTGGAGAGGTCAGGAAGAAGATTGCAGGTTAGGAAGGCGGTGCCGAGTTCGAGACCAATGTCAGCCCTGTTTTTAATGCAGCCATATGTGTGAGCTATCGAGAAGGAAGAAACAGGTGAGAGGCCTGCATGATAACTGCCATGTTGCTGCAGTTGGACTATGCGCACAGCTGAGAAGGAGCGTTGAGTTAAGAAACATGAGAGATAAGAACAGAGTCACAGTAACCGGGTGTGGTGTTAAGTGACTAGTAATGCAAGGGCCGAGACCACGAGGGTGCACCCTGCAGCTCCATAGCCACACGCAATTCATCAGGAACTCGTATGCAGCTCCTGACCTCGTTTTGAACCTATTTTGACAATTAAATTTTTTATTAACATTTTACATGAGAAAGTAGAGTTCAATTAACAGCATTTTTGTAACCACTTCTAAAATGTTGTTGAAATGTGCCTTAAATCCTTTGCTTCTGAGAGTAACAGTCTTGCTGCTCTGAAAATACTGTATTTTTAAAGGAATGTTGAGTATTGGGATCCCTTTGAAAATGGAATTTTTCTACTATTTACTCCATAGCATCAGATTTCATTTAAAACTATTATTGCAGTTTTATTTTCTACTATTTACTCCATAGCATCAGATTTCATTTAAAACTATTATTGCAGTAATTAACTTTCCAAAATTTCATTTGCATAAGAAAACAGACGGTAGAAGTATGGAAATCGTGAGTGAAGTGCAAGGGTAATGAAAGCTTGATGCAATTGTGCAGGACTTTGACGAGACTGCTTTAATTCCCCTGTCTTAGGAACAATTTAATAACCACGAACACAGCGATGTACAAGTACACATTTAAGTCTGAGACAAGATGTTTGTGCTGTAAGGGCAGATTGAGTAGAATGGATCTATATTTTCTGGAATTTAAAAGAATGAGAAATGATGTTATTGAAACTCATTAAAATTCTGAAAATACAGAGTGTGTTTTACTCTGGCTGGAGGCACTTGAAGTTTGGACCTTGTTGTCTCAGGATGATTACACTTGGTTTATTGTTGTTGGATTTATCTTGTTTTCTTCTTCCAGAGATGCCCATTTGATTCCTGACCACACGATCCGTGCCCTCGGCCACATCGCTGTGGCGTTGAGAGACACACCAAAGGTGATGGAACCAATTCTGCAAATTCTGCAGCAGAAATTCTGCCAGCCACCGTCTCAGCTGGATGTTCTTATTATCGATCAGTTGGGCTGCATGGTTATCACAGGGAACGTAAGTATGGCGGAAAGATTTGTGACTGTTACTTACAATTCCAGGTCAAATAATTAGAGTTTGGGGAATAATTTTCAAAATTAGTTAGGGCACTAATTTAAACCTCTTGACATTCTGCGCTGTGTACATCGAAGGAATAATTTCAAGTTCAGAACTTTGAAAGTAGCACAGCGGGATGAATCCTTGGGAATGAGAGCAGGTGAGTTCTTCTACAATTGGGTACTCCACTCTAATATAATGTACTGTCCAGAGGGTGGGTTGCAAATTAAAATCCTGATGTCAAATTCTGTTTTGGAAAAGGGTGGCTCTCTTCATTCCATGTCATTTGGCATGAGTAATTCCCATTGCCTCTCTGTAGATTTGAGACTACTGCACACAACTGTTCTAAATTAATTGATAAGTATGGGAGCCCATCTTTGGAAAAAGCCAAAATCTATCTGGGAGATTGCATCAAGCCATCTGTTAGTTTTCATCCTCTGAACAGAGATCTTTTGGTGATCCAATTATTTGGAAGGAGGAAAGTGTATCGATTTATTTAGAAGTGAAAGGCGGCAGATGCTGGAAAGTTGAAATAAAAACTGAAAAGTCTGGGAATATTCAATGCGCCAGGCACTAACGGTGCAGAAAGAATCAAAGTTAAAGAGTTAACAGAGCATACTGAACATACAAATATGCTTTTGTGAAAGGCATATTTGACTAATGTATTGGAGTTGTTTGAGGCAGTATCTTGTGTTCTGGATCACACAGGACAGGTGAATGTACTGTATTTAGATTTCCAAAGGCATTTGATAAGGTGCTACATCAAAGATGATTGCTGAAAACAAGAGGTATCCCTGGATGGACCTGCATTTATTGGACCAGCACGGTGAAGGAACGGTGATTTAGTTTCAAGATAGGATGATGTGTGGCTGGAAGGGTGGTTTATAGGTGCTGGTGTTTGCGTGTATCTGGTGCCCTTTTTCTAGCTGACAGAGGTCATGGGTTGGGAATGTGCTTTCAAATTACTACAGCTCAAGTTCAGTACCTAGGACAATTAAAATATGCTGACCAAATTTTATTTTTTGCAGCAATATATTTATCAAGAAGTCTGGAACCTCTTTCAACAAATCAGTGTCAAAGCCAGTTCAGTTGTTTATTCAGCAACTAAAGACTACAAAGATCACGGTTACAGGTAGGTTTTGAAGTATTGTTCTATACAATGTACATACTTTTTCCCATTTCATTCCTCTTGACCAATTGAGTGAAAGAATTCAGAACTGTTCAATCTGAGAACCTTCATTCCTAGTCACTTCAGAGCCAACCATCTAATTTGCTGGCCAGTAATCTCTCCTTCCTTTAAAATCCTGTGTCATTCCCCATTTGGCGGCAAATGATGGTAGGCTGATGACCTGCATCAACATATTTCTCTAAAATAGCTTTGACACAAGTCTCAGAGGTGACCGCTGCCTCCATTGGCACGCTACAGGTAAGTACTCTCCTCTGCTTAGCATTTTTTCCTGATTGTGAGAGGGAGATTAGAAACTCTCAATTGAAAATTTGCAGATCTATGTCTTTGTTGCTTGCTCACAAAGCACACCAGTGGCTTTATTGTCCATCGTGCCTGTGTTCGCTCTTTGAAAGAGCTCTCTCAACAATCCCACTTTCCTGTTCTTTATACCTTCCATTCTCCCCCTTCAGGTACTTATCTAATTTGCTTTTGCAAGTCGCCATTGAGTCTGCTTCTGTTGCCCTTATGATTAGGGTATTTCAGGGCATAGGTCTATACTTTCAAAACTTAGACCATGATACCTGATGTTTGACGGCATTCTGTGATTGGACAGCATTTGCTGAGCAATCCCGAATGGGCTGGGAATTACAGTAATGATGCAATTCTGATTATCATGAGGCTCCTTATGCTTGTTGGATGCTTTATATGTAGAGCCTCTCCTCTACAAACAGTAAAAACTTGCCCAGGTGTTACACATTTGTTTGAATTAAGCAAAAATGTTCTTTTTATTCATTTATGGGTTGAGGGGGTTGCTGGCTAGACCACATTTTTTGCACATCCCTAAGTGCCCAGAAAGCAGTTGAGAGTCAACCACATTGCTGTGCATCTGGAGTCACGTGTAGGCCAGACTGGGTAAGGATGGCAGCTTTCTGCCCTAAAGAACATTAGTGAACCAGATGGGTTTTTACAACAATCTACAATGGATGCATGGTCATCATTAGACTCTTAATTCCAGATTTTTATTAAATTCAAATTCCACTGTCAGGATTTGAACCCAGTCTCCTGAACATTATCCGGATCTCTGATTTAGCAGTTCAGTGATAATACCACTAGGCCATTGCCTCCCCCTGTGGCCAGTATTTCACTGGTGCATACTCCTTGGTAACCTTTGACCAGTAGAGTTGACTTGCCAACCAGACAGCACCCTTTTCTTGTGAACGCAAAATAAAGATAGCCTGTCTCCTTTTCTCAGCAGGAAAAGTTGTATACAACCAAGCTGCTATTTCAAAATAACTCATTTTCTTGAGATGTCAGTGACCCTGCCAAGGCCACAGTTATCACTCATCCATTGTTGTTCTGAGAAAATGGTAGTGCATCTTCTCTTTGAACTGCTGTGGTTTTGGCAGCGACAATGTGACAATAATGATCTCTCGGCAGGCTATTCCAAATTATAATGCAGCTGTGATGAAATAATGCTATGTCCAAGTCAGAACAACTTGTAACTTGGAGAGGATTGAGCTCCCACAATTTTGTTGTTCATTTTTCATGGTAGAAATCAAAGTAACCTTGAGGGTTCTTATTTAACAGTGACTAAGCCCTCGGACCATTACCCTTGTAAATTGTACTTTTAAAGCTCTGGCAACCTGTCATACAGTCATAGAGATATACAGCACGGAAACAGACCCTTCGGTCCAACCCCTCCATGTCGACCAGATATCCAAACCCAATCTAGTCCCACCTGCCAGCACCCGACCCATATCCCTGAAACCCTTCCTATTCATATGCCTTCCAGATGCCTTTTGAATGTTGCAATTGTACCAGCCTCCACCACTTCCTCTGGCAGCTCATTCCAGACATGCACCATCCTTTGCATGAGAAAGTTGCCCCTTAGGTCCCTTCTATGTCTTTCCTCTCTCACTCTACACCTATACCCTCTAGTTTTGGACTCTCCTACTCCAGTGAAAAGACTTTCTCTATTTATCCTATCCATGCACCTCATAATTTTGTAAACCTCAATAAGGTTACCCCTCAGCCTCCAACACTCCAGAGAAAACAGCCCCAACCTGTTCAGCCTCTCCCTATAGAGAATTGTATCAACATTTCTAAGAGCATTTTTGTCCCTGGCAACATCCTTGTAAATCTTTTCTGAACCCTTTCAAGCTTCACAACGTCTTTCCGATAAGGTCTCGGTAATCCAAGATGGAGGACGGGAAAAATTTCTGCCTGTAACAGCTGCTCCTTTATTTTTTTAGGTATCTTAGGTGTTGTCCTATATATACTTATTGTTTCGTACTGCTGCTTTGTTCTGTTTGATTGTTATTGGCTAGAATGTTGAGGTTTGGACACAGGTTCTTGATGCTGTAACCTCATTGCTGAAAAAGATCCAAATAAGAACAAATCAAAGTATCAGTACTTGAAATAAATGCTATATTGCTCATTGAGGTTGAATGTAATGTTGCTACACAAGAATCTCTGCAGTCTGGAAACTTGGAGGCCCAGTCATTTCTGAATTTCAGAACCTTTTGCATTATAAATGACTTTAGAAATCCCAAACTACAAATCTATGAATTCAAACATAAAACGGTTATGTACGATTTGTAAACACACAATGCTGGACTAAATTGATGGTGATGAGGGATTGCTTGGGTCGACTCAAAAAAACATTTCTGGACCAACTGTTTGTTTTTTCTGACCAAATTTCTAAATTGGGAAAGTTAGTGTACATTGCACCTGTCTCTTGAAATGGAAGTGTTATTTGGCCCCTTGTATTGAGTGGCCTCCATCTCCAGATGTCAGTGTTATGGGAAGCAAATCCTTTTTAAAAAGGAGCAGTTTTTATTGGGCTAATGACTGTCACAGTTTCGCATAAACCATCCTGATTCTCTTTGTTTCAGGCACTGTTCCCTGGCAGTTATCAATGCCCTCGCCAACATAGCAGCTAACCTGCAGGGGGAGCAACTGGTTGATGAACTTCTTGTGAATTTGCTGGAGCTTTTTGTACAGCTTGGTTTAGAAGGGAAACGAGCAAGTGAAAGAGCAAGTGAGAAAGGTCCTGCTTTAAAGGTAAGCTGCAGAATGCACCATTTTCATTAGTGGCTCCATTCGGGTTAGTCATGAAAAATATCCGCATTCCATCTTTTAAGGCTGTGCTGCTTCATGTAGTCTGGAATCCAAAGTATTTGCTTTATTTGTAAGGTGATGTAACAGTCTGTGTATCAGTGTTTGGGTGCTAGCATGCCTGGGCAATAAAATCTCTTGATGTTGTCTTGAGAGGATATATACTTCTATATTTTGGCTAAACAGAATCTCTCTGAATATTTCAGTTTAAAAATTGTGAAAATGAGGGCATAGAACAGTGACGCTGTTGAAGCTGAAAACTCTTCAAGTTAATTAGAGTCATAGAGTCACACAGCATGGAAACAGATCCTTAAGCCCAATTCGTTCATGCTGACCAGATTTCCGAACATGAATTAGTTCCATTTGCCTGCATTTGGCCCATATCCCTCTAAACCTTTTCCTCCCCATATATCTGTCCAAATGTCTTTTAAATGTTGTAATTGTACTTGCCTCTAGCACTTCCTCTGGCAGCTCTTTCCATATGCACACCATCCTATGTGTGAAACATTTGCCCCTCAGGTTCTTTTTAAATCTTTTCCCACTCACCTTTAGACCTATGCGCTCTAGTTTTGGACTCCCCTACCCTGGGGAAAAGACCTTGGCTATTCACCTTATCTATGACCCTTATTATTTTATAAACCTGTATAAGGTAATCCCTCGGCCTCCTATTTAACAACGAGAAATGTCAGTTGATGCTTTTTGAAAGAAATTATAGATTATTGACAGCAGAAAGTGAACTCGACTAGCTCCATAGATGGTCTGGCTACAAGAGCAGGTCAATAGTAAGAATTATGCATTGACTAACTCCCATTCTGACTTCAGAACTGAAAGGCTTTGAGAAGAACAGTCTTATTGGATTCAAAGCCCGAACTCTGTTTCTTAGCCTCCTCTCTGCTGCAAGAAAAATAAACCAAACCTGTCTGGTCTCATAACTGACACTTTACATCTCTGGCAGCATTTTGATGAATCTCCTCTGTGCTTTCTTCAGTGCAATCACATCCTTCCACTTGCGTGGCATCCAGAACTGCGCACAGTATTCCATGTGTGGCCTAACCAATGTATTATGACGTTATAACAAGATTTTGTTGCTTCTATAGTCTGTGCCCGAGCAAATGAAAGCAAGCATTCCATCAGTCGTCTTCACTATACTATCTACCTGTGCTGATGCTTTCAGGGATTGATGGACTGGTACACCAAGGTTCCTGCCATTCATTTGTTCCCCAATTAGACCTCCCAAAATGCATCACCTCGCACTTATCAGGATGAATTTTGTCTGCTATTGCTCTGCCCAGTTTACCAGCTCATCAATATCAGACCATTTTGTGCGTCATCTGCAAACTGACTAATTAAACCTTCAGCATTCACATCCTAGCTGTTTTTGTAAATAGGTAGCAAGGGTCCCAGCACCAAATCTGTGGTACACCACTGGTCACAGACTTTCAATCACAAAAACACACCTCCACCATCACGCTTTGCCTTCTATTTCTAAGTCAGTTTTGGATCCAACTTCCTGTAGGTCCCATGGGCTCTTACCTTTTGGACCAGCCTTCCACATGGGACCTTCTCAAAGGGCCTTACTCAAGTCCACGTAAACCACATCAATTGCACTACTCTCATCAATATATTTAATCACCTTTTCAAAAAACTCAGACTTGTCAAACAGGATCTCACTGATCAATATCAGTCTTTTCAAGTATTGATTAATCCTGTCCTTCAGAATATTTTTATAACGACTTTCCTACCACTTACACAAAATTAATTGGTCTGGAAATACCTGCTCCCCTTCTTGAACAAAGGAACCACATTGGCTGTCCTCCAGTCATATGGCACTTTACCTCTGGCAAGTGACGTATTAAATATCTCCACCAGACTCTTGCAATCTTCTCCCTTGCCTCCCAGAGCAATCTTGGAAAAACAAAACTTGGAAATTTAGGTCGCAGATACCATCATGTGAAACTTTTGAGTTTTACAGCTCAAATATCGTACTTCATTGAACAGAACAGAATACAGGAACTCTCTGATTTCAATGACATTAAAACACTTCTGTTTGTTGTAAACTGCTTGAGCTGACCCAATATTCTGTATCCTGCTCTGAAGTATTATTACAACAGATGCAATAGTTATTCATAATGCTCCTGCTCCTGGTTTGTTCCTAAAATGCTGATACTTCTCTCCACAGTCAAATGTGTTTATCTTTGTCACAGCTTTTAGAACCCTAATACTTTTGATAAGACAAATTGCTGTGAAAATGTGAAATTTTCTTTTTGTAGGCAAATGCATCTATTTCCGTGGTATGTCTGACAATGAACATTCCCTCAGTGTTGCACATCAGCCTGGCCTTATGTACACCATGGGCAGGTTTGATCCCACATTCATCTGACTCAAAGTGATCAGTGATCTCAGCCGATACTTGATTTGAAAATTAAGGAGCAAGTTTCAGCACAGAAGTACTTGCAAACCTTGAGATGGCAAAGGGAAGGAATGTAACAATATAATCCTTCTCTGCAGAACAGTGGTAATCATAGTTTCCCCTGCATCTACACACTGTATTAATACATCGTTGGAATGTGACGCAGCCCAAGTTTATTGTATTAACTTGATGGCAAACTATGTTCCTAATGTCATAACAAAAATAAATATTAACAGAACCACTGTCTTTAAACAGTGAAT
The DNA here is from genome assembly GCF_004010195.1 of Chiloscyllium plagiosum. Lineage (NCBI taxonomy): Eukaryota > Metazoa > Chordata > Chondrichthyes > Orectolobiformes > Hemiscylliidae > Chiloscyllium > Chiloscyllium plagiosum. The sequence goes on along the minus strand of NC_057734.1, from coordinate 3,709,184 downwards.
GAAATAACTGTATTTGTTCAAAGTTTAAGCTTACAGGTTAATGATTAGCATCAAAGCACGAAGTCCATCTATGCTTTTAAAGTTTACAACCATTTACACAGAACTTCATTATAATGTTTTTTGTATTTTCCAATGTAAGAATTTGAAAACAGAGATATGAGAAAACTGATGATGTCCAAAATCTGAATTAACTGAGAATTCACAGTAGGGCTATCCCCTTCTTTAGGTTACAAACAGACTCCACATGAGGTTTCCCAGTTCATTGTGGTTCCAGACAGAATACTTCAACTGTTAGCCTCCAATGTGAGGAGTGATGAGCAGGCTCTCCATGTTGTTTCAACCTTATTTTTTGGTTGGTTTTAGCAAGGTTAATTTGTAAAGGATCCCTTCGCTTGTGAATCACTTTCTTCCAGACCCACATGAACTTTTATTTTGAAAGGAGCCAATTTAACCAGATTTTCTTGAATGAACAAAAAGTAGGTTTAGGAAGTATTAAATGCAAGAAGAATTAGTAAAACAAAGTACATATACAGCGATTAGAAATAAGAAGGGAGTACAAGAAAATAAACATTTGAAAAAAATGTAGGGATCAGTCTTTGAATTGTTTGCAAAGAGCTGATAGTTGAATATTGCGGCATTGCAGTGTGAGTTACTGGTAGTTTTGCATTAATAGGTGAAAAGCTAGCTTTGCAATTCTGACTTTTGCAGGTTCTGTATTTATGGTGTCTAATGATTGTGATTAAACTCCACCTTTCAGAGTGTGAGTGAGCCTTTTGTTGTCTTGTTTCCTTTTTAGCTGGTTAGCAGCACTCTAGGTAGAGGGTCATTGCCTACAGCATAGGGGATACTAGTTTCTCGAGTATTAGTTTCACAGCATTCTAATACTCAAACCCAGGACGGCGCATGTGAGCATTCAGTCCCACTAGTCGTCTTCAGCTGAGCTGAAACTGTCTTTTTAACCCTTGTCTTTGACTAAACCAAATGGGTAGAATGAACTTTTTATTTGTATTCACTTATGGGACCTGGGTGTCACTGGCTGGCCAGCATTTATTGTCCCTCCTGAGCTGCACTCCAACTGAGTGGCTTGCATGGCAGTTTCAGAGGGCAGCTGTAAAGCAACCACATGGCTGAGAGTCTGGAGTCTCATGTCAGCCAGACCAGGTGAGGGTGGTAGTTTACCTTCCTTGAAGGACAATGGTAAACCAGATAGATTTTTCTGAAAATCAATAGTGGTTTCATGGTCATCAGTAGATCCTTAATTCCAGATTTTTTTCATTGCATTCAAATTCTGCCATTTGCCATGATGGGATTTGAACCCAGTCCCCATTTAGCTGAGTTTCTGGATTCACGGTCTAGTGATAATACCACTAGGCCATACCTGCAAGAGGTAACTTCCTGCTGAGAGGGAAGAGAATCAATCTCCTTGCGATCTCTTCTTCTCATGTCTCTCCCTATTTGACCATTTCCATTGGCTTCACACTGGACTTTGCCAGACAGTCTCTGAATTTTAATGCCTAGATTTTCTGTCACGGTTCCTTTAAAAATTTCACACCTTGGAAGTAAAAGTGAAAGAAATGTCCATAAATACTTTGTGGGACTGGTCCATTGTCTTAACATTGGTTAATGATTTGGGACATTTTAAAAAGGTTTGCCTTCCTGTTGAAGCGTTGCACTTAATTTGGAATAATAACAGAATAGGGTTCTTATCTATTTACATTTTGTGTCAGGAAACCTGTGCCTCAGTAAAGTTTGCCCAAATATGGAATCAGTTGGTTTTCAATTATTTACTTTCACTTCTTTTGTCCTGGTGAAAGCTGTCTTGTGTTTGAAAGCTAGAAATTATTACCTTGTTTCTTCTGTGCTAAATGCCTATCAATTGGCAGATTCTGAACCTGAAGTTCTGCCCTTTTGCTGGGAGTTGGTCTTTAAGAAGCAAGGTTTCAGCATTCACTACCCACACTGCCCTTCCAATCCAAGAACCACAGCGATATGTGATTGACTTCACTGTTCTCGAGACATCTGAATTCCATGACTCAGTCCTTCCTAAGCATATGCAAATAAGTCTTTTAAAAAAACCTTGTAATTTGTATGGATTTGCAATGACCTTATCACCCAACTTAATCCAGACATTTCTCTGAAATATTGTTTTCGACATGACCTGTGTATCACAACTGTCTCCTTTTCAAATCAATCCATTATGAATCATTTCCGGATGCCCTTAAGCATTCACTTCCTCCATAGCTGACCTACAGTGGCAGCATCTATAAGATGCATTGCAGCAATTCAGTAATACTTCAGCACCTTCCAAACATGTGGCCTTTACCACCTAGAAGGATGGGTACAGCAGATGTGTGGGAACATTAAATCCTGCAAATTCCATTCCAAGTTTCTCACCGTGTCATGGAATATATTACCATTGCCTTACTTTTGCTGGGTCAAAATCCTTTAACTCCCTAATGGCACAGTACCTGTACTATGGGCTATTGCAATTACTAAAGACTGCTTATTGCCACCACTTCCAGCTGTTTGATGTGAGCAGCAAATGTTGGCATTGCCAGTGACGTTCACATCCCACGAAAGAAAATTGTGAAGTTCTGAGAGAAATTGCAAGGCACTTTGTCAATAAAGGCTTTCTGTTTGAATGCTGAAAGCTCTTTTGTTCAAGCCTTGTGGAAAGGCAAGTAAGATATTACATTTGACAGGGCCTTTTACAAACTTTGAATTTCCCAAAGTGCTTCACCACCAATTAAGCTGAAAATGTGTTGCTGGAAAAGCGCAGCAGGTCAGGCAGCATCCAAGGAGCAGGAGAATCGACGTTTCGGGCATGAGCCCTTCTTCAGGAATCAGCCCACCCTCCACTGCCGGCACCTTCCCTTGCTGCTGCAAGAGGTGTTTGGATGAAGAAGAAAATCTCTGTTGGATTTGGAAGGATCCTATGGGGCCTTGGATGGTGGTGAGGGGAGAGGTGTGGGCAGAGGTTTTACACCTCTTGCAGCAGCAAGGGAAGGTGCTGGCAGTGGAGGGTGGGCTGATGGGAGATGTGGACCTAATGAGGGAGTTGCGGAGGGAATGGTCTCTGTGGAATGCTGATATTAATTATTGTCACCCAAGAGAGTAAGAATGAAAACTAGCACTTTCCACCTGTACTGCGCTGAAGTGTCATCCTGAATTACATGGTGACGTTTATAGCATGGGACCCAAATCAATGACATTCTGAGTCAGTGGCTAGGTGCTGAGCCAAGGCTGATACCTCAGCAGCCGAACCTCTGTGTGCTATTTGAACTTGATTGCGAGAAGCTCCTTTTCATAAAATGCCCTGTTTATGCAGAAAAGAAAGGAAATTCTTGTAGGTGTGTTCAGATTCAAACTCCATAGAAATTTTCAAAAGTAACTTACAGAGCTTAATTTTTTTTTGAGATTTTAGCTTTTCTTCTGAGACTTCAGTGGAGCTTCAACAACAATACAGTTAACTCATTTAACATTGAAGCTGAAGTTAGCTATTAGCGACAATACATGCTAATGAAAGTATTCTTGAATGATATATGTATTTCCTTGTTTCAGGCTTCAAGTAGTGCGGGTAACTTGGGTGTTCTTATACCGGTGATAGCTGTGGTAAGTACCTTATCTTTCATACATCTTTATCCAAGATGGTGCATTTATGTACTGTAGAAAGTACGTACATGATTGAACTGCATAATTAATCAGGGCTATCAGTCAGAGCATTGAGTGGGAGTTAGGAGGTCATGTTGCGACTGTACAGGACATTGGTTAGGCCACTTCTGGAATACTGTGTTCAGCTCTGGGCTCCCTGCTTTAGGAAAGATGTTGTTAAACTTGAAAGGTTGCAGAAAAGATTTACAAAGATATTTCACGGATTGGAAGGTTTGAACTCTCGGCAGAATGAGCTGTGGCTATTTTCCCTGGAGCATCAGAGGTTGAGGGATGATCTTCTAGAAATCATAAGGGGCATGGATAAGATCTTTTTCTCAGGGTAGGGGAGTCCAAACCTAAAGGGCATAGGTTTAAAGTAAGAGGGGAAAGATATCAAAGGGACCTAAGGGGCAATGTTTTCATGCAGAGGGTGGTGCGTGTATGGAGGAAGTGGTGGAGGTTGGTACAGTTACAACATTTAAAAGCTATCAGGATGGGAACATGAATAGGAAGGTTTTCGAGTGAAATGGGGGCCAAATGCTGACAAATGGGACTAGATTAATTTAAGATATCTGGTCAAAAGGATCTATTTCAGTGCTGTATAAATCTATGACTGTTTTTGACTCTATATATTTATACAAAAGGTATGTCCATTTTTAATTACCGTATACATTGGGATAAATTAAATAATCACATAACTAAGTTTGAAAGAAGTTGCTCCAGTTTTAAATTTGAGTCAGTGGAAAAAAATGACCAACACCTTTTTTGCATAGAAAAGTATTGTAATTATTGAGATAACAGAAATGCTGTTCAAATAAGAAATGATCTTCAAAGTTTGGATTTTGAGATAGCTTACAGGAACTCTGTTCAGCTTCAGTACTGATGTATGCAATGTGACCTGATCAATAAATCTTTAAGTGCGGCTGGGAACACAGCACAGGACAACATGGATCTTTCTGTCAGCATGGTTTGCTTTTGCCTCAAGCTAAGCACTAAGAGCAATGGATGTTGCATACAGTTGGATAACATCTTACATACAGTTTTATATCTTGTTCAGAATTATAGTAAAATTGTAGCACAGAAAGAGGCCATTCAATGTATTTACTATGTGCTGGCCCTCTGAAGAAGTGATTCACCTGGTTCTGTGATCCTGTATTTTCTCTGTTTCCCAGCAGGACAATGATCCAATTTCCAGTTTTAAAAATAGCGTGTTTGTTTATTGGAAGTTACAGTACTATTTCTCTATTATTAAAAAATCTGTCTGTACTCTCTAGGTATTTGCAGAGTTGGATTTAGATTTTAATCTAAATTTTTATCTTCCAATGCAAAAATGAGCGTGAGATATCAATTCCTTGTTGCAACTTTGCAAGTAATTGACTTGATGTAGCCAAGCGTAAGACTGTGAGCAAACGCCTTCTAATAAAGCTTCTGATTTTATAAACCTGTTTGGAAAAGATGGCTTTGAATTCAGGCTCTCTTTAGGGAGACCAATGTGGCAACTGTTTTGTGAACAGCAATCCTAGAGTTAACCTGTTCATCTGTTTTTGATGGTGTTGATTTGGAGCTGAATGTTAAGACAGTGTCCACTTTTAAAGTTGTGCCATGGGAGTTTTTGCGTCCATGCCCGAATAATTGCGGTTTCAACAACTCCAAAGTTCCCTTTGTTGAGATTTGTTGACCAAGGTCTTACATGAAAACCCTTGAATTGGGATTAATCTGTAAAATATTAGGAAGATGCAATAGCAACACCAACTGTTAAATTTAAACCACGACTAACAATAGGAGAAAGTACAATCTCGTGAGACAAAAATTGACAAACTTTCTTTAAAATTTGTTTTGACATATTCTTCTACAAAGTAATGCTCATTTGCTTACTGTGGTTGCATTCTCGTACATCGTGATGCAAAAATTTTGTTTTATTTCTCAAAAACTTAGGCTATTTATTGGAACACATATAACTTTTACTTCCCTGTTGGTCATTAGTCATTCAGTGGGTTTGTCACCCGCCCCATGTACAGCAGACATTCGGTGCGGTGCTCGTATATGAGAAATAAGAAGGGTCTGTTGACGGAAAATTCATTCTGCATGGAAAGGGGCATAAAGCCAACTGTTGTCACGGATGCTGCTGTTGTTCCTTCTTCATTCACTTTTAATGCTCCTTGGTGTTTGAACTGAAAGAATTGAAACGTAAGCATAAAGGTCATTCTAGGCTCATCCCCATTCTTTACTGTTTGTCTTACTTGATTTGCAAAATTTGCCATTTAATGAAATGATATCAAGGGACTGAATAAGGATGTTGCCATTTTGAAGGGAAAAAAATCTGAAGTTAGCAAGCAAAACAACATTTGTAGTCATCAGAACTCTCAATTTGGATGTTTTCAAGAAGAAATTGGATGAATAAATGAGAAAAATTATAGTAAATATCAGAAAAGACTGTGTTCAGTTAGATGAATGTGGTAAGACTCAAATTAGTTGTGCTGAATGACTTGTTGAGAGTGGAAAAGCACGGCAGGTCAGGCAGCATCTGAGGAGGAGAAGAATTGATGTTTCGGGCAGGAGCCCTTCATCAAGAATGAGGCTGGGAGCCTTGGGGATGGTCAGATAAATGGCAGGTGGGGGGCTGGGGAAAAGGTGGCTGAGAGTGCAATAGATGGATGGATGCAGGGTGATAGTGATAGGTCGGAGAGGAGGGTGCAGCGGACAGGTGGGAAGGAAGGTTGACAGGTAGGACAAGTCATGGGGACGGTGCTGAGCTGGAAGGTTGGAACTGGGGTAAGGTGGGGGGGAGAGGAAATTGGTGAAGTACACATTGATGTCCTAGGATTGAAGGGTTCCAAGGCAGAAGATGAGGCGTTCTTCCCCCAGGCATGGGGTGGTAAGGGAGTGGCGATGGAGGAGGCCCAGGACCTGTATGTCCTCAGCAGAGTGGGAGAGGGATTTGAAATGTTCAGCCACAGGGCAGTGTGGTTGATTGGTGCGGGTGTCCCTGAGATGTTCTCTGAAGCGCTCTGCGAGAAGCCGTCCAGTCTCCCCAATGTAGAGGAGACAGCATCAGGAGCAATGGATACAATAAATGACATTGGTGGATGTGCAGGTAAAACTTTGGATGTGGAAGGCTCCTTTGGATGGAGGTGAGGGAGGAGGTGGGGGCGCAGGTTTTGCAATTCCTGCGGTGGCAGGCAAAGGTGCCAGGAGGGGAGGGTGAGTTGTTAGGGGGCATGGACCTGACCAGGTAGTCACAGAGGGAACTGTCTTTGCAGATAGGGGTGGGGAGGGAAATATATCCCTGGTGGTGGAAATGTCAGCAGATGATGAGATTATGTGGAGGTTGGTGGGGTGGAAGGTGAGGACCAGGGGGCTCTGTTTTTGTTGCAGTTGGAAGGGTGTGGCTTGAGCGGGGAGGTGCCAGACGTGGGTGAGATGTGTTGGAGGTCATCTTCAACCACATGGGATGGGAAATTTCAGTCTTTAACGACGGACGCCATCTGGTGTGTTCTGTGGTGGAACTGGTCCTCCTGGGAGCAGATAAGGCAGAGACGGACGGATTGGGAATACGGGATAGCATTTTTGCAGAAAGTAGGGTGGGAGGAGGTGTAATCCAGGCAATCCTCTCCCATGTGGTTGAAGCTGCCCTCCAACGCATGTCATCCACATCCCGCACCACCTTGAGCCAGATTAATCTTTGCTCACAACTTCCTTCTCAGTTTATTATACTTAGCTGAATATTCTGATTTATCTTACAGTCCCACCAAAATGATAGCTCGCTACAGCAGTAAAACAAACAATTGCTGACGCTGGAAATCTGAACCAAACAAAAATGGAAATTGCTGGAGAAATTCAGCAGGGGCAGCATGGTGGCACAGTGGTTAGCACTGCTGCCTCACAGCATCAGGGTCCCAGGTTCGGTTCCAGCCTCTGGCGACTGTCTGTGTGGAGTTTGCACATTCTCCCCGTGTCTGCGTGGGTTTCCTCCCACAGTCCAAAGATGTGCAGGTCAGGTGAATTGGCCATGCTAAATTGCCCACAGTGTTAGGTGCATTAGTCAGAGGGAAATGCGTCTGGGTGGGTTACTCTTCGGAGGGTCGGTGTGGACTGGTTGGGCTGAGGGGCATGTTTGCACACTCTAGGAAATTGATCTAATCTAATCCGTGAAGAGAAAAAAAAAATTTCAAATCCAGTGACCCTCTTTGAGGAATTCTTTTTAGATTACTTAGTGTGGAAACAAGGGCCCAACAAGTCCACACCGACCCGCCGAATCGCAATCCACCCTGATCCATTCCCCTACATTTACCCCTGCCCCTAACACTACGGGCAATTTAACATGGTCAATTCACCTAACCTGCACATTTTTAGACTGTGGGAGGAAACCGGAGCACCCGGAGGAAACCCACGCAGACACTGGGAGAATGTGCAAACTCCACACAGTTTCTTCAGCCACTTGTGACATAGCGTTCTGGATTTGAAGTGTTATCACTGTTTTCTCTTCACGGATATTGCCAGATGTTCTGAGTTCTACAGCAATTTGTTTCTTATAACTTGCTACCGTTCTGTGCCCGCTCTATTTGGTTTGGGCGTTTGTGCTTGTGTGCGGGTGCAGAGTGGAACTCCTACCAGGTTAATGCCCAGATTCTCCTTGGTTGATATTCCAGTAAAATTGGCAACTGCTTGAAAAGGTAATGTCAATCCCAAAGTCTTCAGGTATGGCACCAGGTCATAGTATTTCACCAGATTGAATCTGGGAAGCACCACCTTTCGTGTTCTTAAAGTAAAAAACAAAATTGCATTCAGAATTAAGTTTAGACAAAATTCTTCCTCTTTTGCTCCATTAATTCTTATAGTGACTTAATCACTAAAATTTTACTTCAAAACACATCTTAGAAAGAAACCAGAATCTGATTGCTGTATTTGTGGCAGTGGTTCTGAGCGATTTCAGTCTTCACTTGTTATTTATTTGTTCTGCTCAGTGTAGTGAAGGGTTATAGGGATGGGGATCAGCCTGTTCCTATTCTCGGCAAAATAACTGAACCATTTCTTGTTCTGGATCAGTGGTGCTGGAAGAGCACAGCAATCAGATACGGCGGAGGCGGAGGAATTGGGAATACGGGATGGCATTTTTGCAAGAGGTAGGGTGGGAAGATTCTTGGCCACTTGCAGCACAGTCGAATGCAGATGAAGTTGCTCCTGCCCCGCCCCAATAAGTGACCTGTCTCCCGAACGCAGGAGCAATGTGAGCAGGGTGTAGATGTAACTCCTCAATCATTGGGGGCCATGGAGCCTGAGTTTAATCTTTCCTTTCTATCTACCCATGTTGTAATTCCTTTGAATGAGGTTATCAGCAAGTGCCAAGATTCCTGTGAGAGTGTGCCTCACCACTCCTTACCCTTTCCTTTTTACATCTTACTCAGGCCTGGTCACAAAGTGATCGTCTTCCCTAGTCTCTCTCAGCATGGCTGAGTTGCCCTCAAAGTTTGTGGTTCATGTTGGGTCGAGCAGTAAGTTTTTCTTTGTTGGAATCCTATGGGCTGAAATGAGTGGTCATTTTGGTTTATACAAAAGAAATATGTGCAAGCATCTGCTTACAACTCACATGCGCTATCATGACTTCAGTTTAAAGTGTGACCTTTGTAGGCAATTGGACATAAACTCCAAGAGACTGCAAAAGCTAATGCCCATAATTACAGCTTCTCGTCTTCCATCACTTGAGCAACCTATGATTCTCTCAAACTCATCCCATTCATTTTTTGACCATATGTAGCAAATGTTTGGTAATCGAATCCGGAGATCACTAACTCTCTTAGAAAGAATTTGAGAACTAACTGAATTCTGTTTTCATATTTTAAGCTGATGCCTCTTAATCCTTTCATTCTCATTTGTCTCAAACAATCTAACTGCCTGAGCAGAATCTGCTCTCTTCATCTGTCACATCACCTTGAAGTTACATTTCTTTAACGAATAAGATCCCTGTTCCTCCGGCAAATGGAACCGGCAAGTGTAGTACAGAAAAGCCGAATGTTTAGTGTTTTCCCATCGCTTTGCAGTCCAATTCCTTATAAGAAGTTAATATTGGAACCTCTTTCAGCTTTCCAAACAGTCCATTTTAGATACTCACAACTGGTTTTGTCCTAACAACTCCCTTTGCCAATTACCTTTTAACCTGTTCATTGGCCCTGTTGCCAAAGAAAACAGTTTCCACTATTTTCACTCTTATCAAGCCCCTATTTATTTGAATAACTGTGCTAACCTGTATTGCATCATGGATAATAATCCCAATTTCTCCTATCTTTTCACCTCACTGTAATCCTTTAAATCTGGTTCCATCCTGATAAATCTCCAGAGTTGCCTAAAATCCACCCTTGCTGTTCAAACAGTACAAGCTGATGAGTAACCTCAGGCAAAATTCCCAGAATTGATGACCTCTCAACACAACTACCTGAAAGTTCTCCTGCACATCAAGACAATCTTATAAATTGTGATCTTTAAATTACTTTATATTATATTGTCACAAGTGCATGGTCTCACAACAATTAAAGGTAGATGGGTGTGGGTGCGGGGAATAGGTTAGCTCAGTTGGCTGGTTAGTGATCCAGAGTGACATCAACAGCACAGGTTCAATTCCCACACCAGCTGAGGTTATGATGTCTCTCCTTCTCGACCTTGTTCCTCGCCTGAGGCATGGTGACCCTCTGTTTAAACCACTAGTTATCTCTCTCTAATGAGAACACAGTCCTACAGTCTGGTGGGACTGTGGTGATTTTACCTTTGGTCTATATGACCATCACCACACTCTCAAAAAAAATACTGTACTGGACCTTTGGGCTTTTTTGAGCAGTATTGCCAGGCCAACTGGGCAACAAATGACCCATAGCTTTGGTTCCTCATAGAATAGTTGTTGTTGCCCATCCTTAATAGCCTAAAACTGAGTGACTAGACCATTTCAGAGGGCAGTGAAGAGTCAAGTGCATTGCTATGGCTGCAGAGTCACAGGAAGGCCCGACAGGGGGACACTCATATATCAGATGGATGTTTATGACAACCAGTGATTATCTTAGTATTGGTCACCATGAAACTAGCATTCAGTTGCAGACCTTTGAGCTGAATTTAAATTCCATTACCTGCTGTGGTTTTGAACTCATATCCCCAGAGCATTAGTCTAGCTCACTAAAATGCTGGTCCAATGATTTTAGCTTCCTGCCGAGATCTCCCATATATATGTTTGAATGTTCAAAATGTACCTGTTAGTCATGCTGTCTAACCAATTCCCCACCACTTCGGATGTCAGCTGTGTTTCGACGATCCTCATGCCAGAGAATTTACGGGGTAACACGACCAGCATGCTGATGTTTCCCACATAGAGCAGCTGCAGAATGTCACAGTCCAGTTTGTGATCTGCAGCTGCCAAGAAGTTTCCTTTTGTATGCATCAGAGGCACTCGAACACTTTCTTTTCATTCAGCCGGAATGAACCTGTGTACGTATTCTCAACTGGAAATTTAGTTTCCCAAGTTCCTGTGTGGGGGTGGGTGGAGAGGTCACATAGCATTACTGTATTTGAGCTCAGGATTCCAGATTTTAGAATCTCATTGTATTTTCCATATTTTCGTAGAGCAGCAAGCTCTCTTAAATTGAATATCAGATGATTTAAAGTTTTAATATATCTCCTCTACAATTAATGTTTGAAAAACATGCCAAAGGGACAGTGTTTCATGGTCAATTAAATGCTAAATAATTGAAAAAAAAAATCAACACAATAGCATCCATAAGAGTTGAGAATGTTCCTTTAATAGAATTCAGTTTGCTTTCAGCAACTTATCAGCTTTATACGCCTCCTTGAAAGCTGCACCCCCCCCCCCCAAGTGCTGCATTCTGAGACGATTCTTGTGAGGTGAAAGTAAGATTTGGACAGATTGTGGGTGCATTGATATACTGTCAGTCTCCAAGTTATGAATGGGTTCTGTGTGTTTGTATACAAGTTGGCACACAACACCACACAATAGATGCCCCTGAATACGTGAAAACGTTCGCGTGTTGGATCTTTAAAATAAATTTTGGTATGGGATCTCCTAAGTTGAACATTTATAATTCAGGGACTGCCCTGTACATATGTTTACCATTTAAATGCATGATTTAGGCTTGACAACTCGAATTGTAATTTTAAAAAAATTGATTAGGTATCGTGACCTGTTCTGAATTAAATAATGTTTTGTATTTGTGATATTATATTGGATGAATTTAATATCCCACCAATTTAGAAATATGTTGGCTGAATGTGTGACTAAATAAGTTTACCTTTCAAGTAGAAGCAGTTCAGAATCATGATTAGAGTCTGCGGATCTATCGTTTTTAGGGCTTCCTTAATCAGTCCTTTGGTGATCTTCAAAATGTGTCCATTTAATTTATTGATCAACGTAGAGTCGGAAAAATTGGCTGACTGAGGCTCAACGAAGTAATAGGTTTTCATATTTTGTGTGAAGTTGCTCAGAATCTGTGCATCCTGACGTATAAACAGGTTATTAACAGCCCGGAGAGTGTAGCCAAAGTTATGTCGAAAGAGGCGATGGGTTAACCTACGGAAGAGGTTGTGAACTGTCATTGTGTCATATTTTACACTTGCATTTACAAAATCTGCAAAACCAATTGCATTGAATAACTGTCGATGGGTTTCATGTCTTGCACCTAAAGAGACCATGCCCAGGGTTATTGAAATGCCAGCAGGAGCTAGCAGTATGTTGTCAGACTGGTCAACAGCGTTTCTGATGCTTCTGTAAAGATCAAAAGCAAAGTTTGAATTCACAGTGTTCAAGCGTTGAATCCTGGTTTTGCCGCGGAATAGCTTAAGTAGCTTGGCTCGTTTGGTCGCTGGATCTGAGGGTTCAAAGTCTGTGACTATTTCTGGCACATCTATCTCATCAATTGCATCAATATAATCATCATCCTCCCCCAACAGAGCATCAAAATCCAGGTATTCGTCGTCTTCCTCTCCTTCTGGAAGGAGATCTTGTGTTAAGGTGTTATCTTTGTGGAATTGCATTTGAATACTTTCCAAGTCTGGATCCTTACTGTCCACACTGGTTTGAGGGCTCAGCGGTTTGCCTGTTGCCTTGAAATTGAAGTGTTCATCTAAAGGCTTAACTCCACAAAGTGTAGGCACAGTGTAGGCGCTCAGAATAAGGAAAACAAGCTTCATTTTGCAGAGATTTGCTTCTGTTGGAGCCAAATGGGAGAAATGAGATTTCCAGTAAAATAATAAAAATGATTATAAACAGTTGGTCCAATCTTCTGACAGAAAAGCCTCTGACTCAACTTGAGTTGCTGATGCTTGGGATCCTGAGAAAATCTTGACCCATGTAACTTAAAGGAAACTAAAGTATTTGGTCTCTGGTTTTACCCTGCCCATATTACTCTGTGATTCCACGGACTGTGGGATCACTTGGCCAGAAATGTTTTGTGCCATATCTATCCTGTCTATAGACAGATTGATTTTAAGGCTTTCATAACTGCTCACAATGCTGCTCATGGGACTCCTTGTGAAGACCTGGGTTCATGCCCAACTTGCTCTAGAGATATTTCATGACCTGCTTAAACTGGTTGTTTAAAGCATCATTCCAGATAAAGTAGCTAGAGAGCCAAAGTACCACAGCACTGTTCAGTCCTTTGGTGCCTTTTGGATTCATTTCCCTTCCTAACCCGAGCTCCTGAACTGTCATAGAGATGTACAGCATGGAAACAGACCCTTCAGTCCAACCCGTCCATGCCGACCAGACATCCCAATTCAATCTAGTCCCATCTGCCAGCACCCGGCCCATATCCCTCCAAACCCTTCCTATTCATATACCCATCCAGATGCCTCTTAAATGTTGTAATTGTACCAGCCTCCACCACATCCTCTGGCAGCTCATTCCATACACATACCACCCTCTGCATGAAAAAGTTGTCCCTTAGGTATCTTTTATATCTTTACCCTCTCGCCCCAGCCTGTTCAGCCTCTCCCTGTAGCTCAGATCCTCCAACCCTGGCAACATCCTTGTAAATCTTTTCTGATCCCTTTCAAGTTTCACAACATCTTTCCGGTAGGACGGAGACCAGAATTGCACACAATATTCCAACAGTGGCCTAACCTATGTCCTGTCCAGCCACGACATGACCTCCCAACTCCTGTACTCAATACTCTGACCAATAAAGTAAAGCATACCAAACACCTCCTTCACTATCCTATCTACATGCGACTCCACTTTCAAGGAGCTAAGAACCTGCACTCCAAGCTCTCTTTGCTCAGCAACACTCCCTAGGACCTTACCATTAAGTGTGTAAGTCCTGCTAAGATTTGCTTTCCCAAAATGCAGGATCTCGCATTTATCTGAATTAAACTTCATCTGCCACTTCTCAGCCCATTGGCCCATCTGGTCCAGATCCTGTTGTAATCGGAGGTAACCCTCTTCGCTGTCCACTACACCTCCAATTTTGGTGTCATCTGCAAACTTACTAACTGTACCTCTTATGCTCGCTTCCAAATCATTTATGTAAATGACAAAAAGTAGAGGGCCCAGCACCAATCCAGTGGCACTCCACTGGTCACAGGCCTCCAGTCTGAAAAACAACCCTCCACCACCACCCTCTGTCTTCTACCTTTTGAGCCAGTTCTGTATCCAAATGGCTAGTTCTCCCTGTATTCCATGAGATCTAACCTTGCTAATCAGTTTCCCATGGGGAACCTTGTCAAACACCTTACTAAAGTGTTCTTACCACTTCTCTGCTCAATGCTCCACAGACCACCCCCAACCTACTGTTTGCTCCTCCTCCACTACACCTACTTCCTCTGTCCCAGTCAACTTCAACCCCTTGGAATCGAATCTCTGGCTCTGGTCTGGCTGACAACAAGAGAGCTGGCATTGCTGGGAGGGAGTGGGGTAGGTGGGGTGTGGTCGTGCTTTCTTATGGAATGAGAGTGGGAGGCAAATCTGTTCAGAGAAATGGGGAAAGACACTGTGTAGGTAAGAAAGGGAGAACACTTGTGTGGGATGAAGGAGGAAGATGAGTTAGAGGGCTATGGGTGTTGACCACACTTGAGCATGAAGAGGGGAGTGCATTATCAGGGATTTTGGGAGGGTTGCCATTAAACAAAGAAATGCCAGCCAAGGGAACTCTGCGTACATACATAGTATTTTTTAACATGTTTTCAGCTGTGAAACATAGCTGAAAATAACAGTTAGCTTAAGATTTAGATATTTAAACTCTTAGAATAAGCAACCAGTCCCTAAAATGTTGCCGTATCTTTGTCTTTCCTCACTGTCCTGCACTACAAGAGAACCGTTGAATGTAAGGGGTATGCTGCATTTCTGAAGAGGCCAGGATTACAGAAATGTAGAGATTTGTTGTAGTGCACAAAAGTTAAATGCGGAGTGACAGTCGGGAGTTGACACATTCTGGGGTTGACATAGCGGTATGTTATGTTTAGCAATGTACTGTTTCACTGATTATTAATAAGCAGAGGGGTTGGTTAGCTCAGTTGGGTGGATGTCTAGTTTGTCATGCAGCGTGACTGATACCAACAGCTATATACTGGCTGAGGTCATTAGGGGTCCCAGCTTCTCGACCTGTTCAATCGCCTGAGGTGCGGTGACCCTCGGGTTTAACCATCACCAGTTATTTTTCTCAGACGAGAGAGCAGCCCTCTGGTTCTGTGGGATTATGGAGACTTTACCTATTATCTGGCTTGCTTATGAATACCTTAACTGCATTCCATTATTTGGAGAAAATAGTAAAATATGTCAAAACATCTTAAGAGTTTTGGATGTTAGACCATATTGTGGAATTCTGATCTGATCCATCTGACGAATTGGATTTTTTAAATCTTACAATGATGCTTCTAAAATTGTCATTTGTAACCCACTTCACTACTAACTGATAATGACTGCTATCATGAATAGAGAAAAATGCTTTGTTTTTGATCTCTCCATTTGCGAAAGCTCAGTGGAGTGTTGTGGTTAAGTGCAGTGATAATTCTGATCATGTCAGACTGGCAGCAAGTTGCCTTTAATTACATGACGCTCCCTAAGAATTCTCAACTGGCAAATTATATACAATATTAAAATTCTTGCCTGCATGCATGTCTTGTTCAGAAGTCCTTTGACATGTTTCTCACTGCACCGAGATCAAGGGCTTTATCATTAACCATCACCATCCACCCCCTGCACATTGCTTCCAAATGCTTTCCAGAGGGAAAAATATGCCCTTTACTCTCTGTGACTGCGGTTTCAGTATCAAAGAAGGTTTAAAAGTTCTGGAAAAAAACCCACAACCTCAACTATAGGTTTATCAGTTTTCTCTTGTTTAAAGTACATAGAGTCATAGAGATGTACAGCGCGGAAACAAACCCTTCAATCCAACCTGTCCATGCCAACCAGATATCCTAACCCAATCTAGTCCCACCTGCCAGCACCTGGCCCATATCCCTCTAAACCCCTTCTATTCATGTATCCACCTTTTTAAATGTTGCTATTATACTAGCCTCCACAATTTCCTCTGGCAGCCCATTCTATACATGCACCACCCTCTTTGTGAAAAAGTTGCCCCTTTGGTCTCTTTTATATCTTTCCCCTCTCACCCTAAACCTATGCTCTCTTGTTCTGGACTCCCCCACCTCAGGGAAAAGACTTTGTCTGTCCATGCCCGTCATGATTTTATAAACCTCTATAAGGTCACCCCTCAGCCTCCGATGCTCCATGGAAAACAGCCCAGCCTGTTCAGCCTTTCCCTATAGCTCAAATCCTCCAGCCCTGGTAACATCCTTGTAAATCTTTTCTGAACCCTTTCAAGTTTCACAACCTCTTTCCGATAGGAAGGAGTCCAGACTTGCACACGATATTCCAAAAGTGGCCTTCCCAATATCCTGTACATCCGCAACATGACCTCCCAACTCCTGTACTCAATACTCTGACCATTTTAGTGCTTTGTTCAAAATGATGCTCTCAAGCACTCTAAACGTTTGCCTGGATTTGAGACTTCTAGCCAGTTGGTTTTCAATAGTCCAGTCTGAGCTTGTGCTTTGCATCTAAATTTCAAGGATGCTTCAGCATTGTTGCATCAACTGACCTGAACATTTTTTAACTAAGTGTGCTTACCTGTTCTTTAAACTTACTTGAAGAAAATCTTTCTCTCAATAAACTTTGGGTGGTGTTTCTTGTAATGCTAAAAAATTACAAAAATGCAACAGTTAGCTGGGGACCACCTGCTTCAGCATTTGTTTTATCAACTTCAGAAACCATATCAAACTCATCGAGAGAAACTGTTGAGTACCTTTACTCAAAATCTATTCAATTTTCAGGAAAGAAGTTAAATTTGAAGCTATAACAAATCCTCTAATTGTTTTAACTTTTTTTTTAATTAGGACTTGAAAGTGTACAGGATAAAATTTATTGGCAGAGATTCTAATGAGTTAATTTCATTTGATTTGAGAGATGCAGACAGATACCCATGCAAACACAAGCTGAAAACCAACAAAATCATTTCAAAACAGAACTCTAATTCACTCTTTACCCAACTGCTATTTTGAATGTGAATAAAATGGGTTCTTGCCCTCAGTTTATTTCCCCATCTGCACAAAATGCCAACCATGAAGATCTGAAATTTAAAATTTAACTTCAGAAATGTTTTTTTAGAGATGCTTGCAACAAAGATGCAACTTCTGGAAGATGTCAACCTGCCACAGTGGGGTCTTTCTTACCTTGGAGTTACAAGGTTTTGAGTACAAACTTCATTCCACTTATTCATTGGCTGGGCCAGCATTTATTGCCTGTCCATAGATGCCCTCGAGAAAGTGGTGGTGAGCTGCCGCCTTCGCCTGGTGCAGTCCATGCATTTTCAGTAGACCCACAATGCCATTAGGAAGGGAAGTCCCAGATTTTGATTAAAAGTGGGTGATGAGTGGCATGAAGGGGACCTTACATTGGAGCATCACCATCTGCATCTGCTGCCACTTGCTAGATAGAAGTGATTGTGGGTTTGGAAGGTGCTCTCTGAGAATCTTTGGATTTCTGCAGTGCATCTTGTCGATAGTATACATTGCTGCAGCTGCTGAGTGATGATGGCAGAAGAGATGGATGCTTGTGGATGGGCCAATCAAATAGGCAGCTTTGTCCAGGATGGTGTCAGCTTGAGTGTTGTTGGAGCTGCACCCATCCAGTGTCACACTCCTGACTTGTGCCTTTGTAGATGATGGGCAAGGGTTTGGAGAGTCAGTTATTCACTGCACTATTCCTAGCTTCTGACTTGCTCTTGTAGCCACTGTTTATGTGGTGACTCTCCTTGAGTATCTGGTCAATGGTAGCCCCAGAATGTTGACAGTGGGGGACTTCAGTGATGATAACATCATTGAATGTCAAGGGGTGGTGGTTAGATTATCTCTTATTGGAGATAGTCATTGCGTGACATTTGCCAGGCGCAAATGATACTTGCCAGTTTTCAGCCGAAGTCTGGAGAATGTCCAGAACTTGTTGTATTTGAATGTGAGATGCTTCAGTTTGTGAGGAGTGAATGGTGCTGAACATTATGTAATCATCAGCAAACTACTTCTAACCTTACGATGAAGGGAATCCAATTGACAAGTTAAAAATCACACAACACTAGGTTACAGTCTAACAGGTTTATTTGGAAATACAGGCTTTCGAAGTGCTCCACAGGTAGCTGTGGAGTAGCACCATAAGAGACAGAGTTTAAAGCAAAAGATCTGTGTCGTGCAACTGAAATCGTATATTGAACAAACCTAGATTGCAGTTAAGTCTTTCATCTTTTTAGATTGGATTGCAGGTTTTGGGTTCATTTAATATGTAAATCCAAGAACTACTTTTAAGTCACATTCTCAAGAT
Organism: Chiloscyllium plagiosum; assembly: GCF_004010195.1. Taxonomy (NCBI): domain Eukaryota; kingdom Metazoa; phylum Chordata; class Chondrichthyes; order Orectolobiformes; family Hemiscylliidae; genus Chiloscyllium; species Chiloscyllium plagiosum. The sequence continues at coordinate 3,690,673 of NC_057734.1, read as the reverse complement.
AACGTAAGGTTTTATGAACAAAATCGAATGTATCTGCAATTATAATTCTGCAAATGCAACTTCATCCCATAGATTTATACGTGTATGTGTGTGCGCGCGCGGACTTGTGAGAGCGTGTTTGCATGTGTGTGAGAGTATGATGGAGTATAACCCTGTGAGAGGGTTGTGCGTGAGGGGTGTGTGTGTCTGCGAGAGAGGGTCTGCATGAGAGTGTGAGTATGTAACTATCGCCAGACAGGGATGTTCCCTCCCAGTCAGGGAACACTTAGCGGTCAGGGACATTAGGCCTTAGATATTCGGGTGACCATTCTCCAAGGCAGACTTCTGGACAGACGACAACACAGAGTGGCTGAGCAGAGGTTGATAGCCAAGTTCGGTACTTGTGAGGATGGTTTCATGTCCCACTACACTATGTGTGCACACACATACAGACCCTCCCTCATACACATTCTCATATTCTCTCTCTCTCACTCACTTACTCACTCACTCACTCACTCACACTCTCTCTCTCTCTCTCTCTCTCTCACACTCACACTCACACACTCACACTCACACTCACACACACACACACACACACACACACACACACACAATCTATGGGGTGAATTTGCATATGCAGAACTGTAATTGCAGGCAGTCAATGCAAGCAGTTAATCCACTTTGGAAATAGAACCAGCCTGACTCAAGATTGGGATACAGACGGAATCTAACCTCACACCTTTAATGCATTGTCTGAGCTGAGATGTCACTTTTGTTTCATAAAACCTTAAGTTAACGCAGGAATCTGACTTGAAAGAAGTTCTGGGATTTACCTATTAATGAATCGAAACATATAACCCATTCTAAAAGATGAAAGACTTAACAACAACCTAGGTTTGTTTAAAAAATCATTTCAGTTTGATAACACTGAGATCTTTTGCATGATCCTGCTCCACAGCTACGCGATGAAGGAGCAGCGCTCCAAAAGCTTTTACTTCCAAATAACCTATTACCTGGCATGGTGTAAAAGATCGCATCACGTTAATTTTAGAAAAGCAACAAATTCTTATACCATCCCAATCAACATGCATTCCTCAATCAATATCATAAAGAACAGTTAAGTAGATATTTGTTTTCTTCTTGTGCCCAATTAGCTTTGTTTTTTTTTCTTTATTCATTCACAGGATGAGGGTGTTCCTGGTTAGGCAGCATTTTTTGCTCATCCCTAGTTGTCCAGAGGGGAATTTGGATGTTGGATGGCCAATTGAGAACAGATAAAACTTCTGTTGAACATCTCATCGTAACCGCATTTCTTTCAGCGTAGCAGTTACTCAGTACTGCATTGGAATATTGGCCTTGATTTTTGTGCTGAAGTCCTGCAGTGCAACTCAACCCATAACTTTCTGACTCAGAGCTGAGTGTGTGGCCATCTCAGCTACAGTTGACACCAGATAGTATAATCAATTTGCATCACATGCAATTAAATTGACGCACAATTGTGTTATCTTCAGTACACTTGTAAACTAGTAATTCTTCCCAGTAATTAAGCTGAACAATAAGGACCCATCAATAAACAAATGAGATTTTAAAATATATTATTTAAAAGGAATGAAAGAGAAAGGGAAAGCTGTTTGTTTCCCTCTAGTCTGTTCTGATTTTGCTTTCCTCAAAGTGAAGAGCTGGAGTTTTTCAAACATTGTTTTTATGTGGCACAATTCATCTTGGAAGCTTTAAAATTCCTACAACATCTGTTTGTCCTTCAACAAAGGATATCCACTTCACCTTTATAACCTTAAAGACACAGTCAAGTTAAACATATCTTGGCACACTTGCAGGATGGTAGTGCATTAGGATGTGTTACCCAGCTGTTACCTTGACTTGTGTGCATGATGCGCATTGTGAAAGATGAAGAAATTTTCAAAGCAGTTGTAAAAATCATATTTTTTCCATTCTCACTTGGAAAGGATTAATTTTTAATCCCATAAATGTTGATTTATTAGAGGGTGATGTGTGACAATCCCCGATTATATTTGTTAGAATGTACAACACACAGGATATGCTAGTTCTGGTCTACATGACCTGTTACCCAACAATTTTGTTTTTTTCTTTTTAAAATCCTTTTAAAACCCTGAATTTAAAAAAAATGTTCCTTGTTCATTTTTTCTGAATCTATTTCTGCTCATGAATACTGAAACCATTTGCGATCACTCTTATGCCCAAAAGAACACTTTTCCGAATTAAACTTTACAGTAAAATGTAAATGTTTTTTCTAATAAAATGCACAGGCTCCTCAATAAACTATCACCACTTTTGACATGTGTGTTTGTAATCTAAATCAGTTGGTCTTAATTTAAAATGTTTGAATGGGCTTACCTGCGGGACGATGTAGGAGAGCAGACTTGTGCAGTTGAAATCAAAAGGTTGTGTGTTTTTCAAAAGCTTTGCTCTTAAAGATCTGACCTAATGTCCCCAGTTCATTGATCAATGAGAAAGCAAACAAACTAAAATCAAACACTTCAGGACATGTAATATTCCCGTTGGGCAAGACTATTCTCGTGGATTTGAGTTGATATACATATCCCAGTGTGTATTTTTCACTTGAACATACTTCTGCAATTTAACTTGGCTGAATGTTAGCCTCAGGCCCTTTTAAGCTAGGGATTTGAAATTCTGGACTGGTTCCTGCCCCTGTGTGCTTCAGTGACCCCTGCTGGAAGATTCTGCACCGGGATATCGGCTGAAGATAGATTGAGCTTGATTGTGATGTGCCCTGCAGTTCATCAGCCTGCCAACATTTGTTGCCCTTGGTCATTTGATCATTTACGTAAACAACTGGAAGCCAGAGGGTTTCAGGAGAAAATAGGGAAGAGAATGTTGTCCTGAAAGAAAAAGTTATTGAAGTCATCTAACCTCACAATTATGTTCTAATTTGATTACAGGGTTAACTACTTATCATTGGTTTCAAGGCTACCGTTTGTCAAGTTTTCGTCACTTTCTCCCAAAATTTTTCCATCAACCTTGTATGCAAAACATTTTAAAAGTGACTGCCAATATGTTTATATTTGCTCTCGAGTCCGCATAGCAAACAACAAATTATTTTGATGTGGTTTGCTTGAAGTCACTACTTGAGCAGCTACATCTACTGTAACATTCTGAGCTACCGATACTACAATGGAATCATTCCAAATTATTCTAGTCAGACTTCACGGTGCTAGGTTAGAGCTAAAATATGCTATTTATGTGATTAGTTGATTGCCTGAGTAATAGATGGAGCCTCCAGTCGGGTTCAAAGCAAAGTAATTGATTGAGAAATGATTCTTTTCTGTCAAGGGTTCAGTTCATTTTAATGTAAACAGAAAATGCTTAAAATACTGAGTCACTATGGAGAGACAAACAAAGTCAATGATTGTCCAACTCTTCAGTCCACTCGTCATGCTGACCACATATCCTAACCTAATCTAGTCCCATTTGCCAGCACTTGGCCAATATCCCTCTAAACTCTTCCTATTCATATACCTTTTAAATGTTGTAATTGTACCAGCTTCTACCACTTCCTCTGTTAGCTCATTCCATGCACGCATCACTCCCTGTGTGAAAAAACTGCACCTTAAGTCCCTTTTAAAAGTTTCCTCTCTCACCCTAAACCTATGCTCTCTAGTTTTGGACTTGCCCCACCCCAGGGAAAAAACCCCTGTCTGTTTACCCTATCCATGCCCCTCATGATTTTATCAACCTCTGTAAGGTCACCCCTCCGTCTCTGTCGCTCCAGGGAAAACAGCCCCAGCCTATTCAGCCTCTCCCAATAGCTCATATCATCTTACTTCTCTGATCTTACTTTAGTTATAACAGATTTCAGGCAAAAACAGAGATAGGGTTAGGGGATGAGAAGAACAAAATTAAAGTTTGTGATTGGTTGGCTGCCAAGTGCAATTAAGCAATGACGGGTATAAATTGTTTAAAGCAAATAAGGTAAAGTGGATAAGTAGAGAACCAAATTGTGTGTGTATTTGTATGTGGCAGACGTGCAGATGGGAACAGCAAGGTTTGGTAGATCCATGATTGAGATTGAGAAGGAAAAAAGCATTGAAGATAAAGATTAAAAAGACAATTGAAACATCACTTGAGGTGAATAGACTTTCTTCCAGCTGCAGAAGTGGTTATGAATACAGCACTAACAGGAATGCAACTCTAATGGCATATGTAGGAAGGCAGATGGGCACATAGATAATTGGGCAGATTGATCGAAAAGATGTTTACTCTGAAGATATTTTTGACTTGCTGCATAAATAATCTTGTCAACTCAGTCAACCTTGTTATCAGCCTACCCAACATGATCTCTACTTGCTGTTGGGAGGGAGGGCATGATATATTGATCACTGATCACAGTCTTCTAGATAGTGCTATGGGTACCAGGTTTATTCCTGTTCCCAGAGCTCCGTCTCATGCAACTCGAATCAAAGTCGCCAGTGCTCACCCAGTAAAGGATGCAGTAAAGAGATGTCTTTTGAGTGACCAAGTAGGGTCTGCACAATCCTGAGATGATTTGATGAGGAGACTTGTAGAGAAAATGTTCCCAGTTGTGTGGGAAATTCAAAATTAGGAATAATAAAATAAACCAAAAATATCCAGGAGGGAATTAAAGAGAAACCTCTTTACCCAGAGAATGCTTACAAAAATGGGATATGGAAATAGCGCAGAGGATTCATTTAAGGAGAACCTGAAAGCTGCTTCCCTGCTATTACCTAGCCCAGGAACACGCCCACCACCCCATTCACTAAAACAACACTCACCCTTCCCAAAGGTGATTTCCCATCCTGCGAGTCTGGGAGAGCATCCTCTCAGCAGCTGCTGTGGCCTTTGGCATTTAGATATTCCAGCCTCTGATTGGCCAGCAAATCCAGGTAGATGGGACATGCTAGTTTGTCAGAAAAGCTATTGGCAGTCAATCAGCTGCTTTATTGCTGTAAGCACCATCAGATTTTGTAGATTGTGGATTTCCCTCCTGGAAGCTCCAACTTTCAGGCTTAGCAGATGGGAAGATTTTGCTTTTAGTGAGATCTCCCTTTTTCAAATTCAAAATGAGGCACCTGTTCAGATGTGTCAAAGGTTACTGAAAAATCTGGGGACCCAGGTTCAAATCCTGCCATGGCAGATGGTGGAGTTTGAAATCAATGAAAGAAAACATGGAATGAAGAGTCTAATGATGACAATGAATCCATTGCTGATTGTTCGAAAAACCCATCTGGTTCACTAATGTCCTTTAATGCCATCTTTACCCAGTCTGGCCTACATGTGACTCCAGACCCACATCAACGTGGTTGACTCTTAACTGCCCTCTGGATGGTTATTAAATGCTGCCGTAGTCAATGACACCCTCATCCCATGAATGAATTTAAAAAAATAAAAATAAAAATGGGCAATAAGAGCTTCTTTAAATATACAAGAAAGTTAACATATTAGAGAATGATGATGAAGTTCTCATGAAGGGCCCTTGCCCAAAACGTCGACTCTCCTGCTCCTTGGATGCTGCCTGACCTGCTGTGCTTTTCTAGCACCACACTCCCAACTCTGAATTCCAGCATCTGCAGTCCTCACTTTCTCCTATATTAGAGAATGAGGCTGGGAAGTAATAAAGAACCAAGAAATGTCTAAGTAAAAGAGTTGAATAAATATTTCACATCAGTCTTCATGTCAAAGACATTACTAGCATTACAATAATAGTAAATAATCAAGGGGCAAAAGGGGGTGAGGAAGCTAAACACTCAGTGACACATGAGAAAAAAATACTAGGGAAATTAATTAGGCTAAAGGTTGATAAGTCCTCTGGACCTGAGGAGTTGCATCCTGGGATTTCAAAGGAAGTAGCTGTCGAGATGGTGGACATACTGGTCATAATCTTCCAACAATCAAAGTCCTAGAGGATTTGAAAACTACCAACATATCATCATCATTCAAAAAGGGAGGGAGGCACAAAACAGGTAAATATAGGCCAGTTAGTTTAATATCTCATTGGCAAGGTATTAGAATTGATTATAAAAGATGCAATAGCAGAACAATTATATATATCGGATATCATCAAGCAGAGTCAGAATAGTTTCATGAAGGGAAATCATTCCTGCCAAACTTATTGAAGTTCTTGAGGAGGTAACAATCAGGATAGACAAAACAAATAGGTAGATGAAACATAAAAATGCCTCAGATAAGGTACTGCTCATGTAGAAGATAGTAAATTGGGATGAGGAGGACATTTTGAGATGGCAATCTTTTAACTAGTGGACTGCCACAGGAATCATTTTGAGGGAAAAAATATTTACAATATGAATTAGTGACTTTGATTATAGAACTAAACTTACTGTCACCAAGTTTACAGATGTTGCAAAAGTAGGTGGTGAGGAGGACACACAGTCACACAAAGGAATATAGACAGTTTGAGTGGGAAAAACTTGGCAGATGGACTGTCATGAGGGAAGTGTGAAGTTTTGCACATTGCCTGGAAGAATAGAGGAAATGAATATTATTTAAATAGGGAAAGACTACTGGAATCTGCCAGAAGGATTTGGGGGTCCTTGTGTATCCAAATTCATGGGTAATCGGGCAGGCAAATGGAATGTTGGTCTTTATTTCAAAGGGAATGGAGTATAAGAATAGGAGGGTCTTGCTAAAGCTATATCAGGCACTAGTCAGACCCCATAGCTGGAATGCTGCAACCCTAACCCTATCTGAAAAACATTTGCTGGCATTGGAAACATTTCACACGAGGTTCACTAGGTTGATTCAGGATATGCAGGGATTTTCTCACGAGGAGTGTTTGAATGGGTTAGGCCTGTATTCAGAAGAATGATAAGAGACCTAACTGAAGCATGTAGGTTTCTTAAGGGGCTTGACGGGGTAGATATGGAGAAGCTGTTTCCCTTTGTGAGACAATCTAGGGCCAGAGGGCATAACCTCAAAATAAGGGGTTGCCCATTTAAAACAGATGAGGAATATTTTTTCTCAGAGAGGGTAGTTAATCTTTGGAATTATTTACCACAGAAAGCTGTGGAGGCTAACTCTTGAAGCCTATTCAAGTTTGAGAAAAGCAGTTTGAAATCAGTGAAAAAAATCAAGGGTTAGTGGCTGAGACAGGAAAGTGGAGTTGAGGTTTATCAGCTCATTGAATGATAAAATACACTTGACCTACTTCTGCTATATCTCTTTATGGCTTTAAGTGAGGATGGTGTTGGGGACATGGATTAAACTTTGATACGTGTTCAGTTGCTGTTGGAAGCTAAATGAAGACCATCCAATTGGAAGCTTACCTAGTTTGAGAGAAAGGGGGGCACAGATAGACTTAGACTCGTACTGTTTAACAGTTTTCCTTCTCTCCAGACCACCTGCAAACCTCCTGACTGAAGATTTCAGAATGATATGTGTGTTAAGACAAGTGGGTTTAGTGGAACTTCTGGTTATGTGATTTCTGTTTTGCAGCTGACAAGACGGCTCCCTCCAATCAAAGATGCAAAACCCAGGCTTCAGAAGCTGTTCCGAGATTTCTGGCTCTATTCAGTTGTGATGGGATTTGCCGTGGAAGGCTCAGGTACCCGAGAGAATGATAACATACTGTGTTATGACATGGTTGAAATGAAGATTCTAGTTTGGTGAAATTCCAAGAAGGAACTGTTTGGATTTCTGCTTGCAGCTGACATTGAATAAATCTCTGCAAAGTCCTAACACAATCCCAGTGGTGAGAATTTGGGTATCAAGAGGGAGAAGTGCCTCCAGCTGTGTGCTAGTAAGGACCAGCAACACAGATTAGTGCAAACAAAAGTGACTATGAGCATGGCTTTTTATCGCTGAACCGCAAAAACAAATAATAATTTTGATCAGATTAATAATTTTAAAGAGTAACATTTGAGAAATTGGTTGAGTCAGTGTGAGAAGTCATCGATTTTGCTTTTTAACAAGATTATCAACACTTCTAAAGTTTTGAGCTAAGTGTTAAAATCGATCCATTTTAACTCTTGAGATGGTGCAGGCATCTTCCTTAAGTATTCACCAATTGACAAGAAGCCACCAGGCCTTCCAGACCGGTGGAGAGTATTCTGTCACACTCCTGACTTGATAACAGGTTTTGAGGGATCAGGAGGCAAGTTACACACCACAGAATTCAGTCTTTGACCTGTTTTGTAGCCACAGCATTTATATGGCTGATCCAATTCGATTTCTAGTAAACAATAATCCCAGGGTATTGATATTGGGGTTACAGTGATGGTGAAAAAACTGAATATCATATGGCAATGGTTGGATTCTGTCTTGTGATTGTCATTATCTGGCACTTGTATGATATTATGTTCCTTGCCATTTATTAACTCAAATTTAGATATTGTCCAGATCTTGCTTTCTATGGATTTGGTCTGCTTCAGTATTGAGGGAGTTGCGAATGGGTGCTGAACATCTCTAAACTGTAGAACAGTGTTTCTGAGGGACTAAGGATAAATCATTCATCATGTTATTGCTGTGGACTTGTGAACTTTGTTAATGTGTATGGAATTTAAGTGTCGAACTTATAAAAAGTCTAAATCCCTCATTAATGTCTTTCACTGCACTCCTTTTTTTCCTCTCCTTTTATTTCATTTCTTTTTCTGTCATTCTCTTTTCTTTCCCTCCCTTGAGTCAGGAGAAAGTGAGCACTGCAGATGCTGGAGATCAGAGCTGAAAATGTGTTGCTGGAAAAGCGCAGCAGGTCAGGCAGCATCCAAGGAGCAGGAGAATCGACATTTCGGGCATGAGCCTTTCTTCAGGAATGAGGAGAGTGTGAAGGGCTCATGCCCGAAATGTCGATTCTCCTGCTCCTTGGATGCTGCCTGACCTGCTGCGCTTTTCCAGCAACACATTTTCAGCTCTGATCTCCAGCATCTGC